>NC_058131.1:525241716-525265067 GCF_016433145.1 Gracilinanus agilis | reverse complement strand
TCCCCCCCCCACTACCCTCCCCGTCTCTGCCGCCAGTCTCTCTTTCCTCCCCATCTCCCCATCAGTACCGGGCATCCCGGCGGGAGGGTAGCCCCGAGGGTCTCAGCACGCTGCCCAGGCCGCGGCTTAGTTCCCCCGCAGGTCGTCGCTACTGCTACCGCTTAGAGAATGCCAATGCCGCCGCCGCCGCTGCCTAAGCTACTGCTACTGCCGCTATTGCTGCTGTTGCTGCTACTGCCGCCGCCGCCGCCGCCGCCGCCGCCGCCGCCACCGCCACAACCAGCCCCTCTTCCCGTCGCGCGTCACGCTACAAGCGTCCCCCATTGGCTGGGGTCCCCTGTCACTCATCCTACACCACCACTAATAAGCCGAATGCCTCCAGGGCCCCGCCCCCGCGCAAGAAGAGGGAAGACAGCGGCGTGTTACCATGGCAGCATGGAGGTTTCCCCTGGCCCTTTTCCCCCTTCTAGTTTTGCCAGAGAATGACAGAGAATCCTTGAACTGAAGGGACCTTGAGAGGTCATGCAATCTATTCCCCTGCCTCCAGCAGAAGCTGCTTTTATCCTTTCCAAAATATAAGACCCTCTTTCCTGTTTTCTACCTTTCAGTGATCCTTTGAAGATCCCTAGGGGACTGGAAAAGGGGTTCCCTTTAATAGGACCCAGTAGGCAAAGTAAAATGGCCAATGCCTTAGGAAGGTGGAAAGACTGTAAAGAATAAGGGGCTTTGTTGGCTTTCTCTTAAGTTTGGATTCCTACAGGGGTCTTCATGAAGTCAAAGTCCTCTCTGTCCCTCTAGGCTCCTTTACAATATGAAATCCCCCTGAGATTATTTTCTCTAATGTAACCTGGCCCTGCTCACAGATCTCAAATCTATTCCTCCTGTGCCACCCAATCTTTCACAGGCCTAGAGTTTGCAGAGTCTACAGTTCCTAACATGCTATACCCACCTTCCTTTGTAAGGACTGAGCATCAATAGTGCTCCTTTTGAATTGAAGACAAAGATTGATATTGCAGTTCTGATATTAGATGGAGGAATAGAAGGGGTAGGTCTTACAAAAGACATGTATCTATGGAGATTTTGACCATAAGATAAGATTCATGACTGTGAGCAATCTCAATATCAGTTTCCTCATCAAAATGGAGCTAATACCTGTAATACCTTCCCCAAGGGACTGTTGTGAGGCTGAAATGAAAAATGTATGTAAAACACTCTGCAAACCTAAAGCAATATATATTGACATCAGCTAGTATTAATATTATTTTTATTACTTAAAACATGGATGGAAGTGAGATCAATGGTGATAAGTATTACATCCCTACCACAGTCTCAGAAATATTTAAACATAGCCCTCCAAAAATGATGTCCCATTCTGGTAAATACCCTATTTCATCCTATAAGAACCCTGTTAGTTCATAGCATGAACTAAGCTAAGTTTGTACTATCTGCTACCCAATCCTCTCTACTATATCTAAACTGGCATCTTCTAGAATATTTTGCCAGGAGTAAAATATAAAGGAATATATGAGAAAGTAACCCATGGACCTTCAAATGTAAATAATTTAATAATAAGCTAATCACCTGGAAGTAATTAAACATCTATTTCTGTAAACCTTTGTTTCTACTCCTATGAATACATATTCATCATTGACTTTGAAATTATTATTTTCTTTTCTCAGCGAGACCACCAACCAAAGTCAGCTCAAACAAAAGTCCTAAAGGAAAAAAGTGGCTTAGCACTTGGAATGAGTTTCCTAAAGTTATTGATTAGGAGATAATGTAATTTTTCCTCACAAGCTAAAGACAATACAGGCAACTGACCTTTGTTCTCAAGCATACCCTGGCCAGGAGCCACCCTTCTCCAAACAATAACAACAATGCTTCAAAAGATCTGTGATTTCATAGATGTGAGTACTCCATCCACTGAGATGGAATGTAACCCTACCACCTCTAATGCAACTCACACACACCTTAGTGGAGAGTACTTCCTGAGTTGCTATGGCAACAAAAAAAATCACCTGGTGGCCAACCTTCTAGGGACAAGCCACTCTGCACTAACCTAGAAGACAAACAGGATCATTATTGTCATGCTATGTTACCCTCTCTGGCTTTGTGCAGATCCCATTATTAAGAAGGGGGTAGATGCTGCTCCTCCTAATTTTATTTATGGTGCCAGGGTCCTATAGAAGATGTGGCAGCTTTGAAAATCTACTAACAAGCTAGATATCCTAGAAGAGAGGGGCAATACTGAAAGTCTTTGTAGCTTTGTAAAAATTGTTCGTGTTTATTGGGGAATGAGGGGTATGGTAGAAGGAATTAGGTAGGTTGCTAAAAATCAAGTGAGTGCCTGATCAATTTGATGAGTTCCCCAGTCAATTTGATGATATTATAGGATAACTCTTTGTTTATAGGTACCCAATGAGCCCCTGCCAATGAAGTGTAAAGATGGCCCACATGGCACTGAGAAGACACAGGGAACTCAAAAACGACTGGTTGACAAACTTAAGTTTATCAAAGCAAGTTAACAAACCAACTCCTTCTCCTCTATACCCCTTCCCCTCTCTCTCCTCCTGTCACCACCCTCTACCCTTCCCTCTCCAAGAGAATTTCATTGGTGGGGGATGGGGGAAGCCACTATCCCCTGGAAAGATAAGGAAAAGCATCTTATAGAAAATGGATTTTCATCTAACCTGTGAAGGAACCTAGGAATTCTAAGAGGCAGAGGTGAGAAAAGAGTTTATCCCAGCCATCTGTCAGATGGATAAAATGTCCTATATGGAGAACAATAAGCAATCCTGTTTGTCTGCAGTATAAAATGATTGAATGAATGAGCATTTATTAAACATTTATTTGTGCCTGGGACTGAGCTGAAACTGCAAATACAAAAAGAAAGACAGTCTCTGTCTTCAAGGAGGTTATGTTCTGATATAGGAGAAAGTACTTAACAAAATGGAGAAAGGGCGAGGGAAGAGTATTTTGATTTGGAAAGATATGAGGACAGAGCCCAGACTCCTAAGATAGTAGACTAACACATCCTTTCCAGAAACAATGACAAAGTTGATTTGATTACTAGGAAAAGGGGGGGAAAGAGTATTCAAGGACAAGATCCAAACAAGGCTGCTAGAGAGAAGATGGCAAGGAAATGAAATGAAGCATGGTTAGAAACTGAGTTTTAGGGGCCCAAGTAAGCCATCCACCTTAATTTTGTAATTCATCAGTTAGGAGAGCAGAGCCCCAGTTCTGAAATAATGAAGGAGAGTCATGTATAATAAGTGTGCTGGAGCCAAACTGTAAATGAATATAAATGCCAAACAAAGGAGTTTGTATTCTATCCTCAGAACAACAGGGAGACTCTGGAGTTTATTGAACAAGGGAGAAATATGATTGTGTCACTTTAGCTAGAGTGTGGAGGATGAACTGAAGAAAAGAGATTTGAAGCAAGGGGGGTAATTAGTAAGCTATATAGTCCAAGTAATAGGTAATAAGGGCTTGTTTAGGGTGATGGTCATGTGAGTGAAAAGGAGATGGATACTAACTCTCTTCTTAATACTTCTTTACTACCTATCCCTAGGACTTCGTTCCTCAGATTAAGACAAAAAAGTCAAGGTCCTTCCCATTGCTAAACAATATGATAACCTGAAAAGCTAGAAAAAAATATTAAATGCCTTGTTAGGTTCTATGCAATTATACTCCATCAATAATTAATCACTAAATTATCTACAGTAGCTTGAATTAGAAAATACTCTGAGATGAAGTGGTTGTCTCCTGTGGCTCCATTGTGTATTATAAAGAGGGAATTGTGAGCAAAATACTTTTACTGCTTCTTAGGGTTGCTAGAAACTATTAGAGGGGTCATCTAGTCCATAAAAGTACATTCAGGTAATACTTTATTTACAACGTGTCAGGTAAATAAGACTATCCTGTTTCTGAAGACTTACAGAGAAGAATATTCCATCATTTCATGTGTTTAACTCATTTTAAAGTTTGACATACCTCATTGTCAAGAATTTTCCTTTTATCTAAATTAAATCCTTCCTTGGTTCACTCTCCTCCACCCCCTCCACAGTGTTCTTAATGAGGATCTTAAGAAAACCTAAATGAATTCTCAGTTGTGTGGCAAAACTTCTAATACTCCCATCCAACTCTGCAAATTTATGATTTTATTCAGTCACATTTATTAAGTGCCTATTCTGTGCTCAGCACTATGCCATGCTATATGCAGTAATTTTTAAATTCTTCAATATTTGAATGTTGTTATTGCCTATTCTCAGAACTCTCTGAAATCATCTGAGAAAATTTAGCCTTTCCTTTTGAGATCCTATATTCTAACCTTGATCAACTCTGTGAATATGCTGGCAATCAAAGCAGTACTTTTGTGGAGGCCCATAAGCTAAGTTTTATAGATTACTTAGAAGTCTGCTGCCTCCCTGATGAACTTTTGGTGGAGCTATGAATTGATCCTGTTACAGAATCTGGAACTATTGTCAAAATATTACTAAACTGACCATACCCTATGCCCATGTTGGCAAACCTATGGCATGTATGCCAGAGCATGCTGGAAGGGGCTGCTTCCTTCCCCGCCCCTCTGCCCAGCAGCCCAATGGAAGCACTTCCTCCCTCCCCTGTCTGGGGTAAGGCATAGGGGATGGGTGGTTCACATGTGGCATGAGGGTTGCAGTTTGGACACTCAGTCTCTAAAAAGATTCACCAGCACTGTCCTATGCTATGCCACTACTATACCTATAACTCCAAAGAGATCAAAGAAAGAAGAAAAAAAACCTATAGGTACAACAACATTTATAGCAGGGGTTTTTTTGTAGTAGCCAAAAATTAGAATCTAACATGGCGTTCTCCTATAGGGAATGGTTAAACAAATTATGGCATGTGAATGTAATGGAACATTATTACACAATAAGAAATGATAAATTGGGTAGTTTTTGAGAGAATACCTCTATGAAATGATGTGAAGCAAAGTAAACAGAACTAGAACAATTTATACAACAACATCATAGAGAAAAACAACATTGAAAGGCTTGAAAATTCTGACTAATGCAATGATGTCCAATGCAATGAGTCCAGAAGACAGAAGAGGAACATGCTCCTCACCTCCTAGCCAGGGAGATGATGTACTTAAAACACAAAGAGAGGGATACATTTTCTGGCATGACCAATGTGAGAATTTATTTTACGAGACCATGAAGGTTTATGATAAGGATTTTATTTGGGGGAGTTGATTGGGGTAGGGAAGATTGGGGTGTGGAGTCAGAGAGGCAGATTACAAATGCATGTAAAAGGGGCAGCTAGATAGCTCAATGGATATTGTGCCAGGTCTGAACTTGGAAAGGTTTGGGTTTAACTCTGGCCTCAAACACTTCCAAACTGGGCAAGTCACTTAAGCCCAATTGCTTAAACCTAATTGCTCTTCTGCCTAGGAACTGATACTTAATATCATCTCTAAGACAAAAGATTAGGGGTTTTTATACACATAAAAATAAATATATAGATCCATTTAATAAGAAACAAACTTCATGCCTTTATCTCATGATACTTCAAAATAAGATAAAACATTGAATGAGATAACCAAAAAACTGAAATTAATTAGATCTTAACAGACAGGAAACAAGTAAATTACAGATAAGAGTCTGAGACAGCATAGTGTAGGGGAAAGATCCCTGGGTCAGGTTTAGCTACTTAGTGGCTTATGATGATGAATAAATCATTTCCCATCCTTGAGCCTCAATTTCCTCATCTACAAAATGGGAATAAATATACTTGTACTATCTACCTCTATTGTAAGCTTTGGGTTTTTTTAAATCTTAAGGTATTATAGAAATGAGAATTATTTAAGAATAAGCTGTCCATGTGTCTCCAGATGATCAAGTGGGAGAGCAAAAAGAAAACCTATCACCAAATGAAAAGGATAAGGATAAAGATGAGAAAACACTGTATTCAATTACAATGGCTCCAATTCTATCTATTTAAATTACCTTTTTAATGAGAAAACTGAAAATGGGTAAAAGAAAAGACAATGACTAATTGTTGCCATTTCTTAGAAAAGCTAAACTTATATCAAACAATTGTCACTATAAAGTGATGCACATGCTCTGAAATGCAGAGTAAGAGTCCTTTTGTTAAACGTCATCAGGCTCTTTCAGAAGAAAGCTCACCAAACATGCATGCTACTAGCACTGAACTCTCATTAACCAATCTCCCATATTACTAGGAACATCCCATTGTGTGAAGGAAGGTCAGACTTGAACCAGGGAGATAAATTAGGAGGATGTTGCAATAGTCAAGGGCCTAGGTGAAAGGTGATAAAGACCTAAACAAGAGTGGTGGCCATGTGAATGAAGAAAAATGGATGGATACAGGAGACATTGTGGAGGTAGAATAAAAAAGATTTGATTGTTGAAGAGCTTATGAAAAGACAGGCCCATTGTTTCGGAGCTGTGAATTGGGCCATCCATTCTGTAAAGCAATTTGGACTATATAAAAAGAGTCAGTGCTAAGCAACTTACTCCATTAAGGTCAATGGCATAAAGAAAAGTTCTAAATAGAGTAAAATATGTATAGCAGCATGTTTCATTGCAACAAAGACATAGAAAGAAAGTGCCCATTGATGAGGCTAAACAAATTATGTTATATAAATGAAATGGGATATTATTCTGCCATAAGAAACAATGATATCAGATGAATGCAGAAATGTGAAGACTTATGTAAACTGATACACAATGAAGTAAAAGCAGAACAAGAAATACCATAAAAAGGACTACAGTGATACAAAAAGAAAGAACAACAAAAGAGTTTAATGCGGCAATATTTTAATGACTAAGCTTGCCCAAAAAACAGTTATGAGAAAGCAGCTATCCTCAATTCTTTGCAGAGGTGAGGGACCATGGGTGTGGTCTCCTATATGTGACATATTTCAATATGTTAGTTCTGCTAAACTTTTATTTATTATAGCAGTCCTCTGGGAATCATGAGAAGAGAAACACAACTGGAAACACAAGAGATGTACAAAGAAAATATTTCAATAATATGCAACTAATTAGATATGTGAGGTGAAGGAAAGTGAAGAATTGAAATTACTACAAAACTTAGCGAGGATGACTAGAAGTATAATGATCCCTTCAACAAATAGAAGGAAGTTGAGAAGTCAAGGGAGTTTGCAGGAGTTGGGAGAAGAAAATGAGGTTTATTTTAAATGTGTTGAGATTGAGATGCCTATAGAACATTGAATTTAAAATGTCCATTAGTTAGTATGCAGGACTCTTCCAGCTCAAGAGAGAGACTAGGAATGGATGTATAGGTTCTGGAGTCATTTGCAAAGAGATAATTAAATCTATAGGAACTGAGGAGGAGAGATTATAAAGGAGGAGCAGAGTCAAATACAGACCCTTGAGGAATCTCTCAATGAGGGAATATTTTACATATATGACCCAGTAGTGCAGTCTGAGAAGAGAGTGGCCATATAGAAGGAAAGTCTAATGCAAAAATTTTTTTAAGCCAAAGAGGAGAGAGTATTTAAGAGGAAAGGCCTTTGTTGACTGAAAGGCCAAGAAATATGAAGATTGAAAAAAGGCCATTAGGAGATCATAGATTCCATCCTAGCCCGGAAAATAGAGAAGGCCCTTCCAGAAGACCCAGGGTTGTCTTCTCAGCCCCCAGAGCTCCTAGCCAGTCCAGCAATACCAGGTTTCCCATAGATCACAGCCTCAAGCTCAGACCCAGAAGCGATATGAACTTATAACACCATCTTTCCACAGAATAGAGCACAGACATAAACATGAATGTGGACTACTGTATAGAACATTTCAATATGTTGGTTAATTTTGCTGAACTTTTCCTTTTTTCCTGTAATTATTTTTAACCATTTATTAATATTCATTTTTAACATGGTTACATGATTCATGCTCCTACTTTCCCCTTCACCCCCCACTCTCCCCCCACCCATGGCCAATGCACATTTCCACTGGTTTTAACATGTGTCATTGATCAAGACTTATTTCCAAATTGTTGATAGTTGCATTGGTGTGGTAGTTTCGAGTCTACATCCCCAATCATGTCCACCTCAACCCATGTGTTCAAGCAGTTGTTTTTCTTATATGTTTCCTCTCCTGTAGTTCTTCCTCTGAATGTGCGTAGCGTTCTTTACCATAAATCCCTCAGAACTGCCCTGTGTCATTGCATTGCTGCTGGTATAGAAGTCCATTACATTCAATTTTACCATAGTATATCAGTCTCTGTGTACCGTGTTCTTCTGGCTCTGCTCCTTTCGCTCTGCATCAGTTCCTGGAGTTCTTTCCAGTTCACATGGAATTCCTCCAGTTTATTATTCCTTTTAGCACAATAGTATTCCATCACCAGCATATACCACAATTTGTTCAGCCATTCCCCAATTGAAGGACCTACCCTCATTTTCCAGTTTTTTGCCACCACAAAAAGTGCAGCTATAAATATTTTTGTACAAGTCTGTTTATCTATGATCTCTTTGGGGTACAAACCCAACAATGGTATGGCTGGATCAAAGGGCAAGCATTCTTTTATAGCCCTTTGAGCATAGTTCCAAATTGCCAGCCAGAATGGTTGGATCAGTTCACAGCTCCGCCAGCAATACATTAATGTCCCAATTTTGCCACATCCCCTCCAGCATTCATTACTCTCCCCTTCTTTCATTTTAGTCAATCTGCTAGGTGTGAGGTGATACCTCAGAGTTGTTTTGATTTGCATTTCTCTGATTATTAGAGATTTGGAACACTTTCTCATGTGCTTATTGATACTTTTGATTTCTTTACCTGAAAATTGTCTATTCGTGTCTCTTGCCCATTTATCAATTGGGGAATGGCTTGATTTTTTTATACAACTGATTTAACTCCTTGTATATTTGAGTAATTAGACCCCTGTCAGAATTTTTTGTTATAAAGATTTTTCCCCAATTTGTTGTTTCCCTTCTGATTTTGGCTGCATTGTTTTTGTTTGTTTTTTAGTTTTTTAGCTTTTTAGTTTAATATAATCAAAACCATTTAATTTACATTTTGTAATTTTCTCTAACTCTTGCTTGGTTTTAAAATCTTTCCTTTCCCAGAGATCTGACAGGTATACTATTCTGTGTTCACTTAACTTATTTATAGTTTCCCTCTTTATATTCAAGTCATTTACCCATTCTGAATTTATCTTGGTGTAGGGTATGAGATGTTGATCTAAACCTAATTTCTCCCATATTGTTTTCCAAATTTCCCAGCAGTTTTTGTCAAATAGTGGATTCATTTCCCAAAAGTTGGGCTCTTTGGGTTTATCATACACTGTCTTGCTGATATTATTTACCCCAAGTCTATTCCACTGATCCTCCCTTCTGTCCTCTTATTCTTTTTCATTAAGGATGGACTTGGGAGAGGTGGGGGAAGAGGGACACACCCAGGAAAGGGCTAAGCCAGCAAGACAGTTGTTCTAAACCTGCTGACCCTTCTATCTAGCTGACAGTGGCTGGGATCACCTACTAAACTGGAGGTAGCTGTAGTATCTACACACAAACTGGGCCTGTAACGTGGAAAGCCTTGGTGGGAAACAAACATTGGACAGGATTTGCTGAAAGCTTGCAGCTTCCTGGCTCAAGCTACCCTTGAGATCTTTGAAGAGCACAGTAATACATAAAAACATATCAACCCAGGCCCAACCGAAGTTCACTGATATTATTAGCTCTAACACAAAGTTCCAATCTGGGAAGTAAGGCTAAAATAATGAGTAAACAAATAACAAAAAAAAGCTAAAGAATTATCAGAATGTCAGGAACTCCTAAGACATAAACCCAGAAAAAAAAACCTCCAAAACAAGTACAAAGTATCAAAGGAAAAAACATAGGTTGACTATATGATCAATTAAAACACCTAAAAAAATAAAGAGCTTTAACATGATATTGTTAATGAAATGAAAGTAACAGAAAAAAAATTTCAAAAGAAATGAAAGCTTTGATGGAAAAACTTGGAAAGGGAATGAACAACTTAGTGTAAGTGGTATAAAATATTTCCCAAGTATAAGACTACCTGAAATTTTAGAACAGACAGAACAGAAGTTAACTCCATGAGGCAACAAAAAAAATTGGAATAAAGTTAAAAGATCAGAAAAAATGCAAGTTAGCTCATATCAAAAACAACTGACTTGAAAAAAGATGGAAGAGAAAAAAATTTAAGTCACTGTACTACCTGAACTCTATGGCCAAAAAAGGGGCCTGGATATTATATTTCAAGAATTCATGAAAGAAAACTACCCAGACATATTAGGGCCAGGTGGGAAGGAGGAAAGGAATAAGCATTTATGAAGCACCTAATTATATGCCAGGCACTATTCAGTGGGGTTTTTTTTTCAAATATTTCATTTGATTCTCACAACAACCCTGGTAAGCAAATTTAATTAGTATCCTCATTTTACAGTTGAGGAAATGGAGGTAAACAAGGGTTAAGTGATTTGCCTAGGCTTACACATTTAGTAAGTGTCTGAAGCTATATTTGAACTCAGGTTTTCCTGAGTCCAGGTCCAGCTTTCTATCTTCTGCACCACCAGCTGTCTCAAGAGGACAAAAGGGCAAAGTAAAAATAGAAAGGATCTCCCAGTCACCTCCTAAAAGAAAACTTCAAAATTAAAATTCAATAAACATCATAGTCTAAATCTAGAGAGTCTGAGATTTAAAAAAAATAGTGCAAGCAGCCAGAAATTAAGAAATTCAAATACCAAGGAACCACAGTCAAGATTACATAATATTTAGTAGTCACCACTATAAAAAAGCATGGAATGTAATATTCCAATAAGCAAAAGATGTAGCCTTGCAATAAAAAAATAACCAGAAAAATTAAGTATAAATCTACAGGACAAAAAGCAGACCTTGGACCTCCAAGAATTCCTGATGTGAAGACCAGACCCAAGTAGAAATTCTACAATCCAAACATGGAAGTAAATAGAAACAAAAAAAAAAAAAAAAAAAAAAAAGGAAAATACAAGTGAGCAGAAAAGATTTGGAGGAAAGACTATATAAGAATGTCATAAGGATGAAGTATAAGCATTCTAATGGAGAGAAGAAGATGAAGCATGCCCTAAGAACCCTAGTTATCCACTAATGCATTGCTGGTGGAGTTGTGAATTGGTCCAACCATTCTAGAAGGCAATTTGGAACTATGCCCAAAGGACTTTAAAAGACTGCCTGCCCTTTGATCCAGCCATATCACTGCTGGGTTTGTACCCCCAAAGAGATAAGGAAAAAGACCTGTACAAAAATATGTAGTGCAAAAGGGTGCATATCAACCCTGCAAAGCCTTATTGCAGAGTTTCTGACAGCTGAAAAGGGTTTAGAATCCTGAGGTTAGTCAGTTGACCCTGGGGACTTGATGAGAGTGGAAGGACAACTGAGCTCTATCTTTGGATTGAAAACTTGGCCTATATTCTGCAGCTTTTCTCTTAAAATTTGTTAGCTTAACTATTTCCTTTAGATCTCCCTAACCTCCCCTATTCCCAATCATCATTTTCCCTTCCTAAATTTCTTGGGTTTTTTGAAAGGAGGGTGGATCTGGGTGGTAGCTTTCAAACTTGGTAGAGTTAGTTTCCCCGTAGTCAAATAGGGATTACCCTTGTTAAAAATTATCTCTTGAATCATTGTATCCAACTTTCCTAACCCTATAGGCTACAAAACCTCTCCGGGCTTAGTTAAGCAGGTCCTTTCTCAGTCTCACATTCCTGTCTCCCTCCCCCACCTGAAGCTTTCTTTAGGCGGCTGTTAGACTTACCTTGTATCCCTCCATCCCTTCCAATCAACCCTAAAATTCAATAAACCCTGTTTGTCACTTAATCAAACCTTTGACTGGTTCATTAGTTGATTGATAAGAGAGGGAGAAAGGGAGAAAGGAATAATATTGTCTCTGGGTCCTGAAGGGAATTGGAGGCATCCATTTTGGAGGAAGTGTAATCTCAATACTTCCTCTAGACTCTTCCTTTGTGAACCTGAGAAACTGACTAGAAAGCCCTCTATTCAGTTTCAAGCCATTCTTGGCTGGCCCTAACCTTTGTCTGTAGAAGTGCCCTTCCTACTTGAAGGGCTCAGTCTTTTTCCCTTCAGTGTCTTTGTCTCAAACCTGTGTCCCAGTCTGTGTCTCCCAGGCTGCAGCTGCCTGCCCAAAATACCTCATCCTCTCCCTTGCAACTCTTTATACCTCCATGGTTATATTCCCTAAACTCAGTCATTCCCTTACTTCTCCTACCACCTCAATTTACCACCTTCACCATTGTACCTTCCTTATCCACTTTACTGCCTTAGGGATCCACAAACCCTAGCCACAGTGACTTATCCCCTATTCACACTACCTTTAGTCCCTTACCTGCCTTATCCCCTATTACAACCTTACCTCTGCCTTAATTTCCCTATTACCTCTAGCCTATTCCAGCATTACAACCAGTTTAATTACTATACTAGCTTAATCCCCTTATAACAAATATTCATAGCCACACTCTTTGTGGTGGCAAAAAACTGGAAAAAGGGGGGGGGGTGTCCATTGATTGGGGAATGGCTGAACAAATTGTGGTATCTGATGGTGATGGAATACTATTGTGCTGAAAGGAATAAAGAACTGGTGGGATTCCATGTGAACTGGAACAACCTCCAGGAATTGACGCAGAGCAAAAGGAGCAGAACCAGGAGAACATTATACACAGAGGCTGACACACTGTGGCACAATCAAAGGTAATGGACTTCTCTACTAGCAGCAATGCAATGATCCAGGACAATTCTGAGGGACTTATAAGAAAGAATGCTATCCACATCCAGAGAAAGAACTGTGGGAGTAGAAAAGCTAAAGAAAAACATATGCTTGATCACATGGCTCAATGGGGATATGATTGGGGATGTTGACTTTAAATGATCACTCTATTGCAAATATTCATACTAGGGAAATAGGTTTTGAACAATGAGACATGTAAAACCCGGTGGAATTGCTTGTTGGCTCTGGG
Organism: Gracilinanus agilis; assembly: GCF_016433145.1. NCBI lineage: Eukaryota > Metazoa > Chordata > Mammalia > Didelphimorphia > Didelphidae > Gracilinanus > Gracilinanus agilis. The sequence continues at coordinate 525,252,080 of NC_058131.1, read as the reverse complement.
AGGGGGGAGAAAGGAGGAGAGGAAAAGAACATGAATCATATAACCATGGGAAAATATTCTAACTTAATTAATTAAATGAAAAATGAAAAATAATTAAAATTTTTAAAGAACCATAGTCATCAAGGATCATATGATGAGTCAAATAAAATAGATGGCTCAGAAGTGATGTCTGTTATGTTTTGATGGCCTTAAACTAGAAACTAAGTAACTTAATCCTAAAGAATTGGTAGGTTAACACACAAATCATTGAAATGGAAAAATAATTTCATAAAAGATAATGACAATGATGAGAGAATATACTAAAAATGTTGGAATATATCCTAAGGATTAAAATACCCTGAGGAAGAGACAGGAAGCATCATGAGCTAGGCAAATCAAATCACAACCATTAATTTGACCAACATCTACCCTCAAACCATGATGAGGAGAGCCTAGGACCCTGTACCAACAGTCTTAAGAAAAGCAATGTCTCTCAAACTGTTAGGCCTCCTTGCAGTCTAACCAGCGTAACCATCATTGAATGTAGAAATAATCAGAAGGAGGGGCACCTTCTTCAACATCATGAGCAATAATGACTGACCTACTACCACCAACAGGCAGATAAGTAAAAGTCTTGGAAGTGGCAGGACCCCTAGAGTTGGACCAGTAGCCCTATTGGCAGTCACAGCCATCATTTGAGGAAGCAACTCTGTAAAGAATGGTCAACCATTCCTACCACCTGCCAAGTGTCACTGACAGCACAAACAAGTCTACCTAGCTAAAACAGCAAGACACCCTGAAGAAAAGACAAGAGGAAGCATGTGCCAGACAACTCAAATCACAACCTTGACCACCATTCCCTTTCATATCCAGAAGGAGGCATCTCAAGAACTAAAACCGAAGAGAATTTAGAACAACATTAATATTCCAAGAAGCAAGGAGTGACCTCTGTAGGACACAAACCCAGAAGCATATGAGACAAAGACTCATCCAGTAGTGATTCTACCTTTGAAGACTGGTGGGCCAATACTAAATAGGAAATGAATTAAGTTATGAGCCTACTTCCCCAGAAAATTGAGGCAATATAAGGGAGATGGAGGAAATGCTTGTATGGTTGTTCTTGTTTTGACATATTTGAAGTAAATATTCCTTTGTAAAAGCTAATCAGTGTTAAGTGGTTAAATGGAACAGGAGATTGATATAGTAAGGAATACAACTAATAAGGGCTTGAGGCGATGGTCTTACAGGGGAAAGATACTCCAGGCCTTCAGGGTTACCCTTGAGAACTTTTTTTTAAAATTTGATGATATTTTCCTTTCCCCCCAATTACATATAAAAAGAATTTTTAACATTTTTAAAAATTTTGAATCCTGAATTCTCTGTCCTTCCCTCCCCTCCCTCTTTGCTGAGACGGCAATCTTACAGAGTTTACATTTGCAATCATATAAAACATTTTTTCACAGTAATTCTTTTGTGAAGAAAACTCAAACAAAAAATAAAGAAAGTGAAATATAGTATACCTTGGTCTGGATTCAGAATCCATCAGTTCATTCTCTGGAGGCAGATAGCATTTTTCTTTTTTTGTTATTCTTTGTTTTTATTTTGTGCATAAGAGCATTTTTAATATTATATTTTATGACTGCACAATATTTTGTTTGTTTTTTAATTTATTTTATTTTTGTGTATTTATTTATTTGTTTTTAAGCATTTTTCCATGGTTACATGATTCATGTTCTTTCCCTCCCCTTTTCCCTCCCCCTCCTGTAGCCAATAAGCAATTCTACTGGGTTATACATGTATTACCACTCAATATCTATTTCCATATTCATTTTTTAATAATCTTTTAAAAATCAAAACCCCAAATCCTATACCATATAAATGAGTGATAAATCATGTTTTTCTTCTACATTTCTACTCCCATAGTTCTTTCTCTCAATGTGGAGAGAATTCTTCCTCATAAGTCCCTTGGGATTGTCCTGTATTATCCCATTGCTCAGAGAGCATTTTTCATTATGAGTCCTTTGGAATTGTCTTAGATCATTGTATTGCTGAGAATAGCTACATTATTCACAATTCTTCATTGAACAATATTGCAGTTGCTGTGGTTCTGCTTACTTCAATCTGCATCAGTTAGTATAAGTCTTTCCAGGTTTTTCTGAAATTATCCTGTTCATCATTTCTTATAGCACAATAGTATCCCATTATAGTTGTATAACATGACTTCCTCAGCCATTCCCCATTTGGTGAGTATCCCCTCACTTTCTAATACTTCAACACCACAAAAAGAGCTGCTTTATATATTTTTGTAAATATAGGTCGCTTTCCTTCTTTTTTATCTCTTTGGCGTACAGACTTAGTAAAGGTACTGTTGTTACCTTTGAGAATTCTAGGGCAGATGTGACAGCCTGACTGTATAAGAGGAGCCTGAACACACACACCTCATTAGGGTATTCAATTAGCTCAGCTGCTGGCAAAAGAAGTGATCAATCCGCACTTTCAACATAAAGCATATTTATTACAAAGCAAATAACTATATAAATGTAACTCAAGTTTGAATCCAGTTGCAAAAAGAAAAAAATTCACAATACTGGTGGATTGTGTCCTTCTAATGTGGATGGAGTGAAAACAGAGTCCATATTCCACTTCAGATCTGGTCCTTTCTGCCTCCACTGCCTGTCATACCAGGGTTATTGCATTTACAGAGTTTTCTGCTTACTTTGGGTACTTTTCAGGGCTGGCCTGATAACGGTTGACACATGCTGTCAAAAACTATGACTCTCTGATACTCTTACAGTCTCACAGTTGTGTCTTCCTCCTTGTTTCCAACCATCTCCCCTCTCTTTCTATCTACATCTGCATCACTGGTCACAGGACAGCAGAGAAAAAGGACTCCCCACATTAGACATGTCCATTATATCAGCAAAGTCAAGGAAGTAGAAAAATGTAGGATGTGTATGGAGGACAATGTCAATGCATTTAGTATCATTTTCAGATGATGGGGAACTGAGCTCTGTTACAAAGGAACAGATCATGGCTCCTGGGCCAAATCTGATGATTATCTCATATATCCCCTTGAATGTACTTTGTGTTCTGGTTCTTGAGTATAAGATACAACTGTGGAAAAGAGACTAGTGGAAAATAAACATAAAATCATAATTCCTCACTGTCTTACCCTGAAGAACAGCAGTCTAGAAAAAGAAGATGATATCAGATTATCAGAGATTTCGATAGCCAGAATAACGTATCTGAACTTCATTCAATAGGAAAAAAGTGAAAGGTTTTGAGCAGGGGAGTGGCCTAACCAGATCTATACAGGAAGAGAATTACAGGATATCAGAATTATAAGAGATATCAAAGGTCATCTTCTAAATTAAATGATATATGAAAAGGAACCCCCCCACACACAATATCCTCAAAAGTGATCACATTGTCTTTTTTTTTTTTTTTGACATCACTAGCCATTGAGAACTTATTACCTCTGGAAGTAGCCTATTCCACTTTAGTGTACCTTCAGTTGTTAGAAAATTATTCATTATGTTGTAATTCTCTATAATTTCTACCAATTGCTCCTAATATTGCCTTCTGGGGTCATGTAGAACACATTTCATCACTCTTATGCATGACAGCCCTTCAGATACTAAAGATAGCTAATGTGTCCCACCTAGGTCTCTGCTTTGGGTTAAACATTTCCATTGATTCAATTGATCCTTGCATGGCATGATTTCAAGCCTCATACCATCCTGCTCATCTTCTGGATAAACTTCAGCTTGTCCGTGTCTTTCTTAAAATGTAGCACCTAGACTATGGCAGAATACAGTGAGAACTGTCACCTCCTCTGGTCCTGGATATTTTGGATTTTTTGGTGGCAACATTACACTGTTGACTGATTCACTAAAACAATCATATCTGTTTTATAGTAAAGTATATTCGCCCCTGCCTCCCAGTGCTATACTTTATTTTCAGGATATTTAAAAATTTTGTATTAATTTCTGTTTATTTTTTTTCTTATTAAATTCATTCTAATCTCTTTCTGGATCCTAACACAGTTATTCAACATGTTAGCTATTCTCAGGAGTATGGTGATAAATAACAATTGGCTGTCTTGGGACAGGGCAGAAAACAACCAACAAAACAATAAAACAAGCCCCCTATTTGTAGGTTTGCTAATCTTTGAAGTATAAATGCTCACTCTGAAAATTTAACAATTGACTCTAGCACACTCTTGGCCATTCCTCTCTACTTTATGTGTCACCTGAAATTTTATTAAGTGTGCACTTCGTTAACTTTATTCAATTCACTGAAAACAATGTTGAAAAAAATAGGATTAAAGACAGTTCTTTGATACTCCATAAGGCTCCTTCTTCCAGGTTGACATTAATTGATTAATCATAACTCTCTGGGTTCAATTATTCAACCAAATTCAAATTTACCTATATCTCTAAGTATTTATCTTTAACTTCAGCTCTTTCTAAGTTTTAGTGCTCCCAATACTGTCTTTAAAGGAATATGCCATCCTTATTTTCATCCATACTCATTTGTCTTTTATTACTTTTCCTGAACATGTATTTTAAAAATATATGTTTATTCCTTTGCATTCACATGTCATTTTTAACTGTTAGCTCTTTGCTTCCTCATCAGTATTGTTTGTGTCATAAGAATTTCATTCTTGAAAATATTCTATGTCAATGGCATTAGTAATGAAAATACTATGTGTCCTTATGAATGTCATTTTTTTTACCAGAACTTATGGCATCATATATCTTGAGTTAGCAAAGACCTTAGAAGTTAAAGAAGGAAGCCAGGGAAATTAGTATCATGGTAGCAACATATCCTTCTTATTGGTCCTAAAAGCAAGCAAATGATCTTCTGACCAATAGGGCTGAAAGAGTAATGCTACAATGACATTCCCAAACCCAGGAGTCCCAAAAGAATCCTGATGACTCTCAAGTTAGCAGGGTAAATAACTACTGCCACAGTACATTCACAGAGTTCCATGTTAAATCATAAGATGATCAATTTAGAGCTGCAGGGGAGCTCAGAGGCTTGACCAAGGTCACTCAGCTAGTAAGTCAGAGCTGAGATTCAAATCCTTTTGATTCCAAGTCCAGTACTCTTTTTTCAATTTAATTTTTTTCCAGATTATATGTTGAAACAATTTTTAATCATTGTATTCTAACACATTTTGTGATCCACATTCTCTGCTTCTCTCTACTCCCCAAGATGGCAGGTAATATGATATATATAAGTTGTACTTTGTTATCATAAAATACACAATTCCATATTTATCATACTGTGAAAGAAGACACATCACTTATGTCCAATACTCTTTCAATTGCACCACAAGACCAAGCTAAGAGGGATAACAACTTCTATATAACAAAATGAGCTTCCTCAGGAATTATGATTTTCCCATAAGCCCTTGTAGAGTCTTTCACTTACTTCATTTAAGAGAAACAAAAGAGAAATTAAAACTAATTTTGTTGACCATTTGTTTTCCTGGATGAGTTACCAAGTTTATATCACAAATTATTGAAGGGCAGGGAACCAGCATTTATTAAGCGCCTACTAGGTGTCGGGTACTATACTATGCACTTTACAAATATTATCTCATTTGATTCTCTGATAACCCTCTGAAAATGATGTTATTATTATCATCCCCATTTTACAGATGAGGAAATTGAGGTTGTGTGAATAGTTGAGAAACTGAAGCAATTCCGTTTTACTTGAAGTTCTTCCAATATTGCACCTGACCCTGTTTGTATTATAACCCTTGCCCTGTCTTCCACCTTCCTTTCTGCTGAAAAGCAAATATTCAGAATAAGTCCTACCTATTAGGGCAGGGTTAGGAGAAACCATTAAGCCAAACAAGGGCCTTTCTTGTTACATGTCCCAAATCTTACTATCAAGACTCCAGTAACAAGCCCTGTCCAATCAAGACATGCCCTGCACCCAATTTACCTCCTACCTAAATAAAACCTACATAAGCCTTATCTTTTTGTTCCTTCAGGAATCTAACAAGGGGAATCCCTTGCTGTTGAACTCAATAAATCTGTGTTGCTTCCTAAATTTCCGGTTCTGATTTTGGTTTGTTCAGGCACCAACAATTTTATCCATTGAAGGCTGATTACAACAGCTAGTAAATTACTGAGGTCATATTTGAACTCAGGACTTCATGACTCTTGGCCCAGCGCTCTATCCAAAGTATCACCTAGCTAATTGCAAATTTTCTAGCTTTAGCGTCTATAAATTCCAAAGTCATTGCTTATATCAAAAAAAACAATTAGCTTTGCAATGTCATATTGAATGGAAAATAAATTTAGTTTTTTGGTAGTCGACATTGTGCCATAAATTATCTGTAAATATTTTAAGTTTTCTGAAGCTCTTTTCACATGCCGCATCAGTAATAAAGGGTTTTTTTTTTTAAGATAATACTATGGATAATGACTTCAAAGAGTGTAGTCAGCTGTCAAAGATCATAAGTTGCTGCGAATTTCAGATGTAAACGCCCTACCAGTTGGAGAGAAATGTTGACATAAATTTAACTTGCTGATTTGTGGTCAGACATAGATAAAAGATAGAAGAAAAAATGGAAACATCAGAATGGAGTGGGGAGATTTTTGAAAGTGAATAAAAAAGAAAAAAATGGTGACTTGGACAGAATCATGCTACTCATGCTTTCCAAAATCCTTCTACCTATTCTGCCAGCTGCTTACCCTGCTGAGATTTTGATAGTAAGGCCAGCCAATCAACCTTTCGATCATGAGCCAAATCCAGATTCAAACAGGAAATGAAATGGACAAGTTCCATCATAAATTGGAAGATGGAGCCCATCATACTATGTTGCTGTAAGTGTGAGACCATATGATTCCCTTAAGTAAGGACACTGAAGCCACTTCTGTTCAATGATGCACTTCGTGCCAATCTGCCTTGGAAAGATCAGTACAACATGATCCCACATGGTATTCAATCTCTTTCTGATTGACAGATTGATTACACTGACCCTCTTTCATTATCTCCAGGCAAGGTGTTTGCTCTAACAGAAGCTGATATTTATTCAGGATATGGGATTAGAGTGCTAGTTAAGTTCTTCACTGTGACAGTAACTGTCAAAACTCTTAGAGAAAATACTTTGATCCCTACGGCCCCTCTGCACCACTGACTTTGATCAAAGATCCTATTTTAATCAACCAACCAGAAATATTTATTAAGCACCTACTATGTGCCAGGCATTGTGCTAAGCACTAGGAATACAAAAAGAAACAAATGACAGCCCCTCCCCTGAAGGAACTTACAATTTACCATGAATACAGTCTGATACTGGACCATCACATTAACTGGGGTTTTCCATTTTTCATGTCATCCTCAGGCAGTTAGCATCTCTGACTACTAGAATCACCCTTTAAATGAAGAGTTTCATCATCATAGCTTTGACTATAAGATTTGTATGTCCTACCTCAAAGAGGCTTGGTCTTTGATATATTAGCACCACCCAAAGAAGTGGGGAGGGTACTCTGGTCCAGCAGTTTTCTTGAATCCTGTCTTCAAGAAGACTCAACTGATCAAGGACAAACTACTTCTAGACATAGTACTAGTTAACCTTCTCCAACCCTTCCTTATTTCATCTTCTATGATGAATCCATGGAGCCTTCTGTACAATGCAGGGAAAGAGTTCCAGTTTCCCTAAATTGGCAGGTTCTCTTTCTGACAAGATGGCTCAGACAAATTCTTCCTAGAGAAGACTTGGGGGACCAAAGGGCAGAAATACTTGGAGATGCTTTGCTTTTTAATGACATGAGAGAAATGAAACTCTCTTTTTATTATCATGAAGAAGAGAAAGAAAGGGAATTCTTTAGTTAACTTGGTTGTAACCAAGAGTCTTTGGATGAAGTCCAGACAACCAGCAGTTGTCAGGTACTACACTAAGCTGATCAGATACAAAGAAAGGTTACAAAATAAAAAATAAAAACAGGGGTTCCGGGTTAAGATGGCGGCAGAGTAAGAAGCAGCTCTTAACCTCTCCTGGCCGAAACACACAAAACTCCTCAAGGGGACATAAAAAACAAGTCCAGACGAACGGAGGAACCCCACAACAGGGCACAGCGTGGAAGGCACGTGGAATTGAGGCATTTCCATGCTATAAAGGGGTGAAACAGCTCTCACTAAATCGCGGGCTGAGCAACCACCCTACCCCCACCCCCTCCACACACATCTATAGCGCCGAAGCCAGCTAAAAAGAAATAGAGCGAGTTTGGGGCACCCATCGAGTCATTGGCAGCTCCGGGGCCTGTACCTGAGAGCAGCAAGATTTAGGACCCCAATAAGCCAAAGAACTCACGCGAAATCTGAGCGCGGGAGCAGAGAGTGGACGCAGGGCGCAGAGCGCGGGCTGAGAGCACAGGCACGGGCGGAGGCGTGGGTGGAGGCAGACACAGCCAGGAACTAAAGCTCTGAAAACCTGAGTGGGGAACCAGCGTGGACGGGTATACAACTGTGGAAGCAGCGCCCTGAGACTTGTAAAGGAACCTCCTGCAGAGGATCAAGCAAGGGGGTCCACCAGGGGGCTTGACATTGGAAAAAACCAGAACTCAGACCTCAGGAGCCAATAGACCCCGGACAGACACTGAGCGCTAGGATAAACCTGAGAAGCTGCTGGGCTAATGATGGCTATCCAGTCTCAGGAAGCTCAGAAGAGAAAGAATAACAACAAGAAAAAGAAGCCTTTAACACTTGACAACTTTTACACAGAGAAAATCCAGACAACCGAGCAAACAGAGGAGGAGAACAAACAAGCATCCGGACCCTCCTCAAATAAGGAAAACTCCTCACAAGCTATGGAAGAGTTCAAAACTGAGATTTTGAGGAAAATGGAAGAGATCTGGCAAGAAAATAACAGTTTAAAAGGTAGAATCTTGCAACTGGAAAGTGAGGCTAAGAAACCAAACGAACTGATAAGCAAATTGAACACCAGAAATGACCAGATTGAAAAGGAATACCAGAAGCTTACAGCTGAAAACCAGAAGATTATGGCCGAAAACCAAAAGATCATAGCCGAAAACCGAAAGATTATAGCTGAAAACCAGTCCCTAAAGGCTAGAATTGAGCAGCTAGAAGCTAATGATTTCTCAAGACAACAAGAACAAATAAAACAAAGTCAAAAGACTGAAAAAATAGAAGGAAACATGAAATATCTCAATGAGAGAGTGACAGACCAAGAAAACCGGTCTAGAAGAGACAATTTGAGAATAATTGGTCTTCCAGAAAAACCAGAAATTAATAGAAACCTGGACTCCATACTAACAGAAATAATCCAGCAAAATTGCCCTGAAGTCCTACAACAAGAGGGCAATATAGACATTGAAAGGATTCATAGAACACCTGCGATATTCGATCAAGAAAAGAAAACGCCCAGGAATATAATTGCCAAATTCAAGAGTTTCCAAGCAAAGGAAAGAATCTTACAAGAAGCCAGAAAGAAACAATTCAAATATCAAGGAGCACCAATCAGGATCACACAGGAGCTGGCAGCCTCCACGCTAAAAGATCGCAAGGCTTGGAATACGATATTCAGAAAGGCAAGAGAGCTGGGCCTGCAACCACGGATCGACTACCCATCAAAATTGACTATATATTTCCAGGGGAAAGTATGGGCATTCAACAAAATTGAAGAATTCCAGGTATTTGCACAGAAAAGACCAGGGCTAAATGGAAAGTTTGATATCCAACCACAAAAATCGAGAGAAACATGAAAAGGTAAATAAGATACAGAGGGGAAAGAAAGAAAACTTATAATTTCTAAATTTGCCTTTTTAAGGGCCTCAGTGAGATCTAATTATCTGTATTCCTATGTAGAGAAACGTTATGTATAATTCTCTGTAGTGAACTCTATTCACTATTATAATATTCACTATTATAGTAATCAGAAGAATAATTCACAGGGTGAGGGTGGAACACTAAATAATCTAAGATGACATGGGGGATGGGAAAGAGGGGGTGAATAGCAGGGGACACCAAGAGAAACTTGAGTGAATAAGAAAATAGGATATTCTATTACACACAAAGAGGGCATGGGAGGGAGAGGGGACAAATACTATTATAAGAAGGAGAGGAAGAGAGCATTAAGAGGTAATAATCAAACCTTACTCTTAGTGTAATCAACCTGGAGAGGGAAGAGTAGCTATACTATCCATTGGGACATAAAACTCTTATCTAACCCTTCTGAGAAAGTTAGAAGGGATAAACTAAGGGGAGCAGGGGAGTGGGGAGGTCAAAAAAAGGGAGGGGAGAAGAGGGAGGGAATTCATAAGGCCTTTAAAAATAAAAAGAAGGGGGAAAAATAAGGGAGGGGGTAGAAAGGGAAGTTAATCAAGGGAGGGGATAAGGGATAG
>NC_058131.1:525159759-525236729 GCF_016433145.1 Gracilinanus agilis | reverse complement strand
GGTGATGGAATACTATTGTGCTAAAAGGAATAACAAACTGGAGAAGTTCCAGGCGAACTGGAGAGACCTCCGGGAACTGATGCAGAGCGAAAGGAGCAGAGCCAGAAGAACATTGTACACAGAGACTGATATACTGTGGTAAAATCGAATGTAATGGGCTTCTGTACCAGCAACAATGCAATGACCCAGGACAGCTCTGAGGGATTTATGGTAAAGATGCTACCCACATTCAGAGGAAGGACTGCAGGAGAGGAAACATATAAGAAAAGCAACTGCTTGAACGTATGGGTCGGGGTGGACATGATTGGGGATGTGGACTGAAAATTACCACACCAATGCAACCACCAACAATTTGGAAATAGGTCTCGATCAAGGACACATGACAAAACCAGTGGAAATGTGCGTCGGCCATGGGTGGGGGGATTGCGGGGGGTGAAGGGGAAAGTAGGAGCATGAATCATGTAACCATGTTAAAAATGATTATTAATAAATGTTAAAAAAAATAAAATAAAAATAAAAACAATCCTGGAGCTTATGCCAGAGTAGTGACAGTGGGGAAGGGGGGAGGAAGGGAGAATAAGAAAGATGTTATGAAGGTAAAATTGAGGGAACTTGGCAAAATTTCGATTTAGGAGGTTGAAAAATAGTGAATGAATAAATAAATGGAACATTTATAAAATGCTTACAATATGCAAAGCACATTGCTAAGCACTAGTTGTATGCAGAAAAGTAAGAGGGCTTCTGCTCTCAAGGAGCTCACACTCTAATGGTGGGAAACAACATACATTGAAAGTTTCAGCTACAAATCAAATGGGAAAGTTCTATGGATCTTAGGGTGCAACAGCAAAACAGATGGTAATGTCTCTTCTTTAATTTTACTTCCACTGACAAAATCATATCAGTTTCTAATGTTGAACAGTGCCAAGAACTTTCCTTTCTGGATTTTCGGTAGATGTGGCTGTAGGACCAATAGTAGCCAGGCTGCATCTCCACAGGGATTGCTTCACAGAACGAAGATTATACAGCAATATTGTACAATGATTATTTGTAACAACTTGGTTATTCTCAGCAATGCAATGATCTGGGATAATCCTGAAAAACTTAAGCTAGGGAATGCTATCCACCTCCAGAGAAAGAACTGTTGGAGTCATCTTTCACATCAGTGTATTTATGGTTTTATTTTGGGGGTTTGGTTATTTATGAGCATGCGCTTACAACAATGACCAATATGGAAGTGTGTTTAGCATGACAATAAAAATAAAATAAAATAAAATGATGGTTAGGGTTTGAGGAGAGATAATGTTCAAGATGGTGGTGTTGGAATTTGACTTGCCTGATACATGCTGCTTACTGTCATTCCCTCAGAGTGCCTCTCTTTTAAAAAGGATGGCTTCCCTGCCCTGTGAATGGTAGTTGTTTTAACAGGTGATAGTGATGTCTGGCTCCTCCACAGGAATTACTTCCCTGGATATTGTCTGTGAGGATGAGTTGGAAGTAGGAATGGTGGTCTGGGACCCCTTTGAGAGCTCCTGTACTTATCTAATGTGGTGGCAATAGGTCAGCACTAGTGAAGATCACCTAGGGTTGCTAGTGTGGGTGACTGGTAAGATAATGGTGTTCTCAATAGTAATAAGAAAGTTATGGAGAAGTGTGGGCTTGGGGAGGAATATGAATTAAATAATGAAGGTAAATAGAAGTCTTTATCCAACCACCACAAAAGAAGGGAGCAGTTCTTCAGAACATAGGTCTAAAGGGTTTCCCCAATGGAGTTCCTAAGGAGGGGGAGATTTTGGCTAGGAACCAGAAAACCTTTAGGGAGCAATAATACAAGGTGAATCTCAGTGCTAACTTAAATCCTGAGGCAAGCTACATATAAAAGACTTAAGACCTCTTAAACATTTTGTTATACTATAAGTGACCCAAACCTGTGATGAAAAATGGCAGTAGTTCCGGCCTCAGACACTTCCCAGCTGTGTGACCCTGGGCAAGTCACTTGACCCCCATTGCCTACCCTTACCACTCTTCCACCTATAAGTCAATGCACAGAAGTTAAGGGTTTAAAATAAAAAAAATAAAAAAAAATAAAAAAAAATGGCAGTAGTGTTGGAGGTATCATCATTTATCCTGTGGACCTGATCTTTCTAGTTCTGCTTCTGGTTATTATGGCATCTTTTGCAACAAGAGATGTACTCTGAACTTACCCCTGACACTGCCCTGACTGTATTGTTTTTTCATATGATTTTATTATTTGTATAATAATATAGCTTTCCTCTTCCAATGAAATGTATGCTAGGCTTTTTCCTGAGGTCAGAATTGTTATTTTAGTGGTAGTAGGTCCCCTAGAAAAATTTTGAGGCCTTGCCAACAAAGGCTGGATGTGGTAGGAGGGGTACCTGTTTTAAGTGGGTTGATCTGAATCTTTTTAAGGGAGCAGAGTCTATTCTCAGGATTTTCATTGGTTTCCTTGCCTTGGAAGCATAAAGGGCCCAGTGTATGGGGAGTTGGTTTTGGAGATTTTATAGGAATTTTTACTGTTCTATAGAAACACCTTTCTGGCCCAGAATCTTGTAAGAGTGAAATTTGGGAGATGCCATCTTTAAGTATATATATGTATTTTCTATGGACACGTGGAAATTATCAAACTACATTTCCCGTGATCCAACGGGTTTCCATTTCCGGTTCTTTGGGCGTGGGGACGCCTACGTCTCCACGCAGAGAACAGTTTAAATCTCTTGGGTTAGGAGGGAGTGGCCCTCTTGGCCAGCAGACTCAGGAAGAGACAGGAGGTAATAATGGCTGGAGCGGCAGTTTTGAATTCTTACAAGTGCGTGGTCTAATGACTTTATCTATCAGCATGGCTTTAATTAAAATACTAATTTTTATATTTTGCTCAGCCTTTATTATTTTTTATCGTTATAATCTCCAAAACACAGGAGAGTAGCATTTTATCTCAATTATATCCTTTTTAATCTTTTTAAATTTTTTTATTTTATTTTTCCCCAATTACATGTAAAAAGTTTCCAACTTTTCCCCAAGAATATTGAGTCTCAAATTCTTTCTCTCTCACCATTCCTCTGCCATTGATATGATAAGCAATCTCATTTAGATTTAACATATGAAATCATGTAAAATATTTTTCCATAATAATCTTTTTTGTGAAAGGAAACTCAAACAAAAAAATTAAGAATGTAAAAAAAAAGTTTGCTTTGGATTCAAACTACATCCTTTGGGATTGTTTTGGATCATTATATTGCTGTGAATAGCACAATAGAATGTTGTTCATTGTATGGTACTCCTTTTACTTCTTATGATGTTGCCCTGGTTCTGTTTATTTCACCCTGCTTTAGTTCCTACAAATCTTTCCTGGTTTTTCTGAGTTCCTCCTATTCATCATTTCTTACAGCACAATAGTATTCCATTACAATTATATATTATAACTTACTCAGCCATTCCCCAATTGATGGATATCACTTCACTTTCCAATTCCTTGTCCCCACAAAAAAGAGCTGCTTTAAGCATTTTTGTACATATAGGTTATCTTTTGGGAATACGAACATAGTAATGGTATTGCTGAGTCAAAGGGTTTGTATTGTTGTTTTTTTAATTTAAACATTTATTAATATTCATTTTTAACATGGTTACATGATTCATGCTCCTACTTTCCCCTTCATCCCCCCGCACTCCCCCCACCCATGGCCAATGCACATTTCCACTGGTTTTAACATGTGTCTTTGATCAAGCCCTATTTCCAAATTGTTGGTAGTTGCGTTGGTGTGGTAGTTTCAAGTCCACATCCTCAATCATGTCCATCTGACCCATGCGTTCAAGCAGTTGTTTTTCTTATATGTTTCCTCTCCTGCAGTCCTTCCTCTGAATGTGGGTAGTGTCTTTACCATAAATCCCTCAAAATTGTCCTGGGTCATTGTATTGCTGCTGGTACAGAAGTCCATTACGGGTTTGTATTGTTTTATATCCCTTTGGACATTGGTCCAAATTGTTCTTCAGAATGGTTGAATCAGTTCACATTTCCCCCAACAGTACATTAATGTTTCAATTTTCCCATATCTCTTCCAAATTTTGTCATTTTCCTTTTCTATCATAATATAGAGTGGTACCTCAGAGTTGTTGGCATGACTATAGAGAGCTTTAATTAATTGTCTGATAACTGCCTGGTATATCTTTGACCATTTTTCAATTGGGGATGACTTCTATTCTTACGTATTAGAGACTTGTAAAAAATGTTTATACTATAATAACTGTGTATTACTCTCCATCCTATTTTCCCTTCTTCTGACCACCATCTCCCCCAATTTGCCCTCTTCTCCAACAGCCCCATACCCCTTCTCTTATCACCTTCCCCTCCTACTTTCTTGTAGGGTAAGATATATTTCTGTACCCAATTGATTATGTATGTTCTTCCCTCATTGAGCAAATTCTGATGACAGTAAAGTTATAAGCTCCCTTACCCATCTTACCCATCTTACCCTTCACTGTAAAAGCTCTTTCATGCTGATTTATATATGATAATTTACCCCATTCTGTTTTTTCTTCCTCCTTCTCCCAATGCATTCCTCTCTCTTGTCTTAATTTTATTTTTTTATATCATCTCATCATATTCAACTCACACCCTTGCCTTCTGTCTATGTATACTACTTCTAATTGTCCTGAGAATAAAGTTCTTAGAAATTAAAAGAATAGGTATATACACAGTTTAACCTTAGTAAATGTCTTTTGATTTCTCTTTCCTGTTTACCTTTTTATGCTTTGCTTGAGTCTTGTATTGGAGAGTCAAATTCTCCATTCATCTCTAGTCTTTTCATCAGCAATGTTTGAAAATCCTCCATTTCATGGAATACTCATTTTTTCCCCTAAAGGATTATGCTGTTTTCATTTCTGAAATCCTAAATTCTTTGCCCTCTGGAAATTCATATTCCAGGCACTCTAATCCTTTAATATAGAAGCTGTTAAATCTTGTGTTATCCTGACAATGGCTCGATGATCTTTGAATTGTTTCTTTTTGGCTGCTTGCAATATTTTCCCCCTGAACTGAGAGTTCTGGAATTTGGCTATAATATTCCTCCATCAACCTTAAAAGAAACAGCTCCAGTATGGACCTCATTGATATGTACTTGGGCTAGTCCATAGCTTTTCCAATCTTTGTTTTCTTCAATGCCATTTCTACTTCCTCAGGAAGCACATGAAGAACGATGATGATAGAGTCCAAATGAAGTGGCTCCACTGTTGTCGATGTGGAAAAAAGTTTGTCATAAAAATTCTGGCAGTTTCTCCTCATCTTTTCCTTGCTTGTCTTCCAGCTTCATCCTTAAAAATATCTCAGAGCTTTGCTTAATTAGGTCTCTCCAAACTTCTTTTAAATATGTCTTCCTTTCCACAACTTCTCAACATTTTCTGAGGTTATGCTCTTCATAATCTTCCACCATCCTTCTCCATTAAAATTTTACCAATTAATTTTTTAATTTTTTATTTTTTCCATGGTTACATGATTCATGTTGTCTCCCTCCCATCTTCCCTCCCCCTTCCCAGAGATGAAGCAATTCCACTGGGTTATACATGTATTATCACTCAAAATCTATTTCCATACTATTCATTTTTGTAATGAGTAATCTTTTAAAACCAAAACCTCAAATCATACACCCATATAAACAAGCAATAAATCATACATTTTCTTCTGCAACAGTTCTTTCTCTAGATGTAGATAGCATTCTTTCTCATAAGTCCCTCAGACTTGTCCTGAACATCACATTGCTATTAGTAGCAAAACCTATTACATTTTATTGTCCTACAGTGTTTCAGTTACTCTGTACAATGTCCCTGCAAAAGACTTACCTAATCCCTTATCCTATGCCATTTTCTCCATAAAGTGTGTACCCCAACTCATTAAACTTTGTCACTGCTCAAAGAGATTGTTCTGCAGGTCTCTCTGTTGGTTTTGACCCTCCTGTAATCCCAGAAACCATTTTCCTCACCCCAGTGTAGCAACCCACAAGCTGTTTGTTGAAGCATATAGTACCCAACACTTGGTAAACCCATATTGGAATTGCACAGAAAAACTTCTCAGATAAGGAAAACTCTTCTCTTTCTGTTTGGCAGAAAGGATTTTAGGGGTCAAGAAGAGGATTTTACAGGAGTAAAACTATGGAATCTATAAAAATATCTCCTCTATATCCAACACTGCCTTTAGACCAGGTCCCTTTAAGAGAACAGAGGACTGAAAATCAGAAAGGAGGAGATTTAAAACTACCAAGGCAGTCTTTTCTCTCTCAGAAACGGTAAATTCAAAATGACCAAAAACTTTTTCCTTAACTGTCCTCCCCTTCCAAAAGCGGCTGGCAACCCACATTTTTTTTCTAGCCAGAAAAACTAGTCCTGCACACAGTTTTCAGAAGAAAAGTGTGTTTGTTTTAGGAGATCTATTGGAGCATGAAAAGTAATTTAGAACTGAGATTTGTCAAATGTCAGCCCAACTTCTTACAAAAAGTTAACCCCTTTTCTGACTAACTGCTGAAATATAAAAAAGCCTGTTCAAATTAATCTTTCTTGCTTGCTGCCCTTGCTCAGGGAGCAAGAATTAGATAACTACATTGAAAATTCCAATTTTCTTGTCCCCCAAGCATTCTTTTATTTTCTCTTCCTTCATTATTAATGAGCCTCCTTTTTTCCACAGATTTCTTTAGAAGTGCAGCTATGAAGATTTGTAACAATTCGTCTTTATGCCAGAATGAAAAGAAGAGTCTTGTCCATAATTTTATATTCTATGTTGTCAGAAATGCAAAGAATACTCAGGATATGTTGTCTGTGATCAGTCTATGTTCTACATTCCGTGATATGTCTGTATTGTCTATTTGTCGTCTGTCTGGGCACACAATGGGAAGGGTTACATTTTGGGAAAAATGAACCCCTGAAAAAAAGAGGTGACCCTCTCTCTACCTTCTTCAGTTTTATCTGAAGAAAATGGAGAAGACAGACAGAGATTGTTTGAGAAATTCAAAAAGTTATTTTTGAATTTTTGAATCTCCTAAGCTCTAAGATAATTTAATTGGTTACACATAAAGGACAAATGTACACAATTGTCCAATATCTCTTCTCTCCCCTCCTTGATGACCATGAGGAGGAAAGGGAAGAAATGAAAAAGACAAGAAAGGGATAATTTCATCCCACAATTGGCTCACAATTTGATCTGACTTGCAATTAAATTTAATACTAAAAATTGAATGTACAACTTAAGAAATTTGCTAAGGATTTGAATATGTACTGATGGTACAGTGTAAATTCATTCATAATGATAATTGATTACCAGTTAAAAAATAGAATTTCAACAAAATTTAAAATGTACAAAACTTATAGTGAAAAAATTATGACTTGCAATGTATAATGATTATAGATTTGAATGATTAGACTTACCAAAAATGCTTGTCAAACTGAATTTGAGAATTGCAAAAAATGAGTATAAAGTATATAAGAATTTAATATCAACTTATTAAAAGATGTGATGTAATATAAAGAAGATTTTGTATGATCTAAATTTTGGATAGACATATGAACATGTAAAAGTTTTACTTTAAAACATGTACTATTATATAAAGCAACAGATAATAATATAATGAACATTAGTGTTTCAAAGATTGGAAATACAAAAATGATATATGCATTAAGAATTTGATATATCACGAATTGGAAATTTAAACAGCATTGTACTTGATTAGGATACAAATTATTTTAAAAGTATGTGCAATGTATAAGAAGAAATTTGTGATCTAAGGATCAACATGCAATTTGTCAAAATGTAATTATGTACAGCACCTATAAAACAAAGACTCAGAGAAGTACATGACCACTGAGACATGTACTTGCTTAAGAAACTCATGTCAACTCAAGCTCTATAAAGTGTAAAAAAGAATATGAAGTTAATATCAAATTTATAACATCTATAATATTATTCAAAAAATACAGGTTTCCATAATTCACTACAATTGGAATGCAAATTTAAAATAAAAAGGGGGAAGCTGCAGAAGTTACTAATAAATGGTAAAAAATATAAAACATCAAAAAAATTGGTTTAAATTTAAAAATTGGTTAAATATTTTATGTTTACTTATGAAAATGAAAAAGAGACAATTAATACACATAAAAACTGTTTAGAAATTTCCTAAAATTTTAAAAAAAATTTCCAAAATTAAGATTTTATTAAATTTCAAAGTTAGAAAATGATGACACATCCTATACAAAGATTTGGTTCAATTTAAATGGTTATCTTTATTTTAAAAAATATTATGAAAAGCAAAAATTAACATCTATTGTGGCAGCTTAAAACTATACTTTAAGATACTAAATTTTAGTCAAATAATGCCTATTGTGTTGATTGTCTGACCATCCCTAAAAAGTTATCTGAGTAAACTGGAATTGAGACCAAAATGTAAAAGTCAAAGATATTAAAGAAAAAAGAAGTTAAAAATTATTAATTTGTTATTGTAAAATGACATTGAAGGTTAACATGCATTAAAATACAAGTTGTCAATGGGTAATTATGTGTAAAAATGAAGTACATATGCAGCTACACTGTAAGGAAGATTTGTTTTTCACCTGAGTTGGATAGGGATAGATGCGATATGCAAACAGTGTATGAATGGTGCAGTTGACTGGAGGAATTTGACTAGCCCAGAAATCATGTGGGACTTGAAATAAAGACTATTTATTGTAAACAATTAAGTGTAATTTCCTCTTCTTTGTTTGTTATAAGAGTAAAGAGGAGACAAGGAGTGAAAAATCTAGTGCAAAATATATACAACAAATGTTATATCAGAACATTATTGGTGAAATTTAATCAATTAGGCAAAAATATTTTGGGATATCCATTTGAAAGTTCTGAAGTTTTAAATCAATATCCATTGAGAGTAATTTAACATCAAGGTTAAAATATGCAAATTTTACAGACACTATAATCTAAATATTAAAAGATTTAAAACTTCCTACAAATTTATTAACCCCTTTCTCACAGTAAATTTAAAGTCTAAGGTGTTAATTAGCAGTCTCACTGAATTTTGATCTGGTATGGAAAATAATACTGCAACCTAAACAGTCAGAAGTATTGCATTTTTGACAAAATTACTATATATTGAGTATTACCAAAACATGTACTTTATGCAAATATGATTCTGAAAAAAACTGAAAATATTTGTTTAAGTATAAACTATGCATAGAAGCAATTTGTTAGAAATTGATCATGCTTACTTGCAATGATATATGATTTGTGTTGTAAACCAAAATTTTAAGGTAAATTGATGATGACAGTGTACAAAAAATATTATGTTATATATTAAGATAATGTTGATTCTCTTCCAAGTTACTGACTAACCCCTGTATCAGCCATCATTAATCAAGATAATGTTAGTGGAAATTTAACTCACAACAAAATTGTTAACCCTTTTTCTGTATGAATTGGGAAAAACTGCCAGATAGTTTAAGCATTGTTAGTGAGTACTGAAACTTAGAAAAAACTGGAAAATTATTGGAAAGAAAAATTGGTTATCATGACTTGAGAAATCAAAACTTTTCATTGGGTATATGAATCTTGGAAATTTTTAAGCTCCAAGCTGCAATTGGTGAAATTTGTTGTTTAAGGTAAAAGCTTTTGGAATTGAAACCAATATTATTTTTGAGTTTTGTATTCAAGTATATTCAGATCTGACAGATCATTGAACTGTATCCACCATTCAAAAGGAAAGAATAACCCTGACTCTTACCAGAAGTCAAACAATGTTATAATCCTTTCCCTGCTTTTTCCTTTTAAAGGAAATTGTTATAATTAAAGCAAAGTGAGATAATAATGAAATTTCAGAAATTTGAATATGATAACAATCAAATATGTTCCACTACTTATTTAAGAAGCTGTACTCCACCTGAAGTTTTTGTTTCAATTGGAGTTACAATGAATCTCTTGTAAGTTCATTCATTTGTATAATCACTGAACATGAATTGGAATAACCTATTTACAAACAAAAAAAAACACACAGAATTATAATATTCAGCTGTTTGCTGAAGCTAGTGGTACCTCAGAGTTGTTTTGATTTGCATTTCTCTAACCAGGAGGCATTTAGAACATTTTTCATATGATTATTGATAGATTTTTTTTCATCTAAAAACTACCTATTTATATCCCTTGACCAAATGTCAATTGGGGAATAACTTGATTTCTTATAAATTTGACTTAGTTCTTTATATACTTGAGAAATTAGACCTTTATCAGAGAAATTTGTCATAAAAAACTTTCCCAGCTTGTTGCTTCTCTTCTAATCTGGGTTGTATTGGTTTTGTTTGTACAAAACCTTTTTAATTTAATATAATCAAAATTATTCATTTTACATCTTGTAATGTTCTCTATCTCTTGTTTTGTCTTAAATTCTTCCTTTCTTCATAAATTTGACATATATGCTATTCTACATTCACCCAATTTATTTATGATATCACTCTATGTTAAAGTCATATACCCATTTTGAACTTCTTATCTGAAAAGCTGAGATCTTTGAGCTTATCATAAACTAGATTGCTAAGGTCATTTATCCCTAGTCTATTCCATTGATCCACTCTTCCATCTCTTAGCTACTACCAGATTATTTCAATGATCACTGCTTTATAGTACAGTTAAAGATCTGATACAGCTAGGTCACCATACTTCACTTTAATGTTTTTCCAATTGTTTAAATCTAGTTTTATTTGTGTGAAAAGTGTTTTCCAGTTGTGTTCATATAATTCCTATGTTTGTCTTGGCAAATAGATTCTCAGGTATTTTATATTGACTAGAGTAATTTTAAATGGAGTTTTTCTTTCTTTCTAACTCTTGCTGCTGAGTTTTGTTGGAAATATATAGAAATGCTGATGATTTATGTGGGTTTATTTTGTATCCTGCCATTTTGCTAAATTTATTATTTCTACTAGCTTTTTAGTTGATTTTCTAGGATTCTCTAAGTATGCCATCATATCATCTGCAAAGAGTAATAGTTTAGTTTCTTCATTGCCTACTTTAATTCCTTCAATTACTTTTCCTTCTCTAATTGCTATAGCTAGCATTTCTAGTACAATATTAAATAATAGTGGTGATAATGGGCATCCTTGCTTCACTCCTGATCTTAATAGGAAGGCTTCCAACTTATGCCCATTGTAGATGATAATTGCTAATGGTTTTAAATAAATACTACTTATTATTTTGAGGAAAGGCCCTAATTGTTTTTGATAGGAATGGGTATTGTATTTTGTCAAAGGCTTTTTCTGCATCTATTGAGATAATTATGTGATTTCTGTTAGTTTGATTATTGATATGGTCAATTATGTGGATGGTTTTCTTAATATTAAACCAGCCTTGCATTCCTAGTATAAATCCCAACTCATCATAGTGAATAATCCTTGTGATATATTGCTGTAGTCTCTTTGCTAATATTTTATTTAAGATTTTTGCATCTATGTTCATTAAGCTGGTTGGTCTATAATTTTCCTCCGTTCTTGGTCTTTCTGGCTTGAGTATGAGTACCATATTTGTGACATAAAAAGAATTTGGCAAGACTCTAGTTTGTATAGTATTGAAATTAGTTGTTCTTTAAATGTTTGATAGAATTCACTTGTGAATCCATCTGGCCCTGGGGATTTTTTCCTGGGAAGTTCATTGATGGCTTATTCAATTTATTTTTCTGATATGGGATTACTTAAGTATCCTATTTCCTCTGTTTTTTAATCTAGGCAATTTATATTTTTGAAAATATTCATCCATTTCACCTAGATTGTCATGTTCATTATCCTGTAATTAGGCAAAATAGCTCCTAATAATTGCCACAATTCCTCGTCATTAAAGGTAAAATTACCTGTTTTATTTTTGATACTGGTAATTTGATTCTCTTCTTTCTTTTTAAAATCAAATTAACCAATACTTTTTTTTTCATAGAACCAACTCCTAGTCTTAATTATTAGTTCAGTATTTTTACTTTCAATTTTATTAATTTCTCCTTTGATTTTTAGGATTATCAAGTTAGCCTTTATCTGGGGAATGTTAATTTGTTCTTCTTCTAGTTTTTTTAGATGCATGCCCAATTCATTGATCTCCTTTTTCTCTATTTTGTTGCACTCAGAGATCTAAGATTTCCCCTAAGTACTGCTTTGGCTGTACCCCAAAAATTTTGATATGTTGTCTCATTGTCATTCTCTTCAATTAAGTTAGTGATTATTTCTATGTTTTGTTCTTTGACCCCCCCTTTTGAAGAATTGGATTATTTAGTTTTCAATTAACTTTTAATTTACTTCTCCATGAACCTTTATTAATTATAATTTTATTTCATTATGATCTGGAAAAATTATATTTATTATTTCTGCTTTTCTGCATTTGTTTGTAATGTTTTATGTCATAGTATACGTGTAGATAGAATTCTCTCCCCAAGGCTTGTCTGACCCAGCTCATCTTACACAGCATCCCATTTGTATGCTTATGCTACATGAACACTGCATGAATGGACAGAAGATAAAAGTTTTAGTGTGGCACTGCCCTCTTTCTCTGTTTCCCATAACACAACTAGGGAGCTTGGCTAAGAGCCTGGCAGTGGTCAATTAGGTTATATTAGGCTCTAATCTGCTTTCTCTATTTTTAGTGATTATTAATAAAACTATGGAAAATAAGAACCTGGAGTTATTGTTAATGATATTAATTTAAATTTTACTTAAATGGTCAATCTTTGCATATGTACCATGTACTGCTGAAAAAAAGGTATATTCCTTTTTATCCCTATTCAATTTTCTCCAGATATCTATTAACTCTAATTTTTCTGAAATTTAATTTACTTTCCTTACTTCTTTCTTATTTATTTTTTGGTTTGATTTATCTAGTTCTGGTAGGGGAAGGATAAGGTCTTTCAGTATAGTTTTACTACATATTTCCTCTTTAAACTCCTTTAGTTTATCCTTTAAAATCTGGATACTATACCATTTGGTGCATATATGTTGAGTACTGACATTTTTTGTTATCTATGCTACCCTTTATACAGATATAATTACCTTCCTTATCTCTTTTAATCAAATCTATTTTTGCTTTAGCTTTGTCTGAGATCATGATTGCTACTACTGCCTTCTTTGTCTCAGCTAAAGCCCAATAGGATTCTGCTCTAGCCTCTTATTTTTATCCTATGTGTATCTACCTGCCTCAAATGTGTTTCTTGTAAACACCATATGGTAGGATTCTAGCTTTTAATCCATTCTGTTACCCGCTTGTGTTTTATGAGTGAATTCATCTCATTTATATTCACAGTTATGATTAATATCTATGTTTTCCACTCCATTTTGACTTCCTATTTTAATCCTGACCTTTCTTCTTTCATTCTTTTCCTCCTTTCCAATGTTTTGCTTTTAATCAGTCTCCATCTTCCCCCTCCATTATATTACTCCCCTTCCCACCACCTCCCTTCTTATTCCCCCCCCCCATTTCTCTATAGGATCTTTTGATCACACCCCTTCCAGCCTCTCCCTCCCTTATATTACTCTACTCCCCACCACTCTATTTCTAATTCTCTTTCTACTTCTCTGTAGGGTAAGACAGGATTCTATACCCCAATTAACCTGGCTGTTCTTCCTTCTCTGAGCCAATTCCAATGAGAGTAAAGTTTAAGTATTACCCATCACCACACTCTTCTTCCCTTTCATTGCATTAGTCTTATCTCCCCACTCCCCCCAACACCTGCACCTCTTTATGTGATATAACTTATCCCATTTTTCTTCTCTCTTGCCATTTCTCTTAGTACAATTCTCTTTTTCACCTCTAGTTGTATTTTTTTTGACATATCATCCTAAACAGCTTACTACCATACCCTCTATGTATACTTATTCTAACTACTGTAATGATAGAAATTTTTAAGAGTTCCAGAAATCATCTTTCCATATAGGAATATAAACAATTTGACCTTATTGAAGCCCTTAAATTTTTTCTCTTTATTATTTACATTTTTATGCTTCTCTTGAATTTTGTATTTGGACATCATATTTTCTGTTTAAGTCTGGTCTTTTCTTCAGGAAAGCTTGGAGATCTTCTATTTTATCAAATGATCATACTTTCCCCTGAAAGAATATAGTCAGTTTTGATAGGTAGGTGATTCTTAGTTGTAAACCCAGTTCCCTTGCCTTCTGGAATATTATATTCTAAGCCTTCTGGTCCTTCAGTGTGGAAGTTGCCATATCCTATGTAATCCTGACTAGGGCTCCATGATATCTGAATTGTTTCTTTCTGGCTGCTTGCAGTATTTTCTCCTTGACCTGGGAGCTTTTGAACTTGGCTATAACATTCCTTTGAGTTGTCATTTGAGGATTTATTGCAGGAGATCATCTGTGGATTCTTTTAATCTCTATTTATCCTCTTGATCAAGGATATCAGGGTAGTTTTCTTGGTCAATTTCTTGTAATATAATGCTAGGATTTTTTTTTGGTCATGACTTTCAGGTAGTCCAACAATTCTTAAATTGTCTCTCCTGGATCTATTTTATAGGTCAGTTGTTTTTTCAATAAGATATTTCATGTTTTCTTCTATTTTTTCATTCTTTTGATTTTGTTTTAGTGTTTCTTGATGACTTATGAAGTCATTAGCTTCTATTTGTCCAATTCTAATCTCTAAAGACTGGATTTCTTCCATGATCTTTTGATCCTCTTTTTCCATTTGGTCCATTCTTCTTTTCATGTCACTCTTTTCTACATTGGATTTTTTTTTGCCTCTTCTTCCAGTAGACCATTCTGGTTTTTTAATCACTTTTTTCTTCATTAGATTTTATGTGCATCTTTTTCCAGTTGACCAGTTTTGCTTTTTAAGCTGTTGTTTTCTTTTTCCTATTTTTCTTCAACCTGTCTTGTTTGATTTTTGAATTCCTTTTTGAGTTCTTCCAGAGCATGAGCTCAATTCCCAGTTTTGTTTTGTTTTTTGAGGTTTTGCTTGTAGTTTCTTGACTCTCATCATCCTCTGTTGGTTTTGCTCTTTGATCTTTTTCCCTGTAGAAGTTTTCAATAGTTACCCTCTTTTTCTGTTGTTTACTCATTTTCTCAGCCTTTTGGGATTTTTTGTTGTTGTTGTTGTTGCCTGTGGATCGTAAGCTTGTTGATTCTTTCTCCTTTGCTGGTTTACTGGTTTAAGCCAGTTGAGCTAATTTGGCCTGAGGCTGTCTTCAATGTAAGGTGCCCAGCCAGGTAGACCCCTGGTCCTCCCTGCTAGCTATAGTCAGGGCACAGGACCTCAAGGGGTGTGTTTGAGGTGCTCTTCTGCTGGTGCAGCCCCCGTCCCAGGATCCCAAAGTCAGCCTACACCTCAATGTAGAACCCAGTGCAATAGGTGGGAGAAGGAGTGGTCAGCCAGGATTTCTCTAAGTACAGTTTTGTTTCTGTCCCCCCCCCCATTATCCCATAAAAATAGATTCTTTCTGCCTATCTTTCAAGTTGTATTCAGTGAGAAAGCCCTATGACTCTGTCTTGTTATTGGATTTGGGTTCCTGTCATTTTGAAGCTCTTTTTGGTATGTAAGGATATTCAGGGTGGTTTCAGCTTTTGCTGCTACTAAGCTGCCATCTTGACTCTGCCCTTCCCGTTAATTTATATTGTAAAATAATGTTACTCTTGGTGGTCATGAACACCCTGTTCAACATGTAAGAATTTCATTTGATCATTAAATTTTCAAGCTCTTTTAGTTTTGCTATTACGGTAGTATAAAATTGACATAATGAGTCCTAATGTTTTATGCTCCTATTGGGGGGGGGGTACCATGACTTGTTTGAATAGGTCAGATGAAGTTGTTTTACTTGAACATTATATCCTTCTCTTATTTAAATTCTTCTAGTTTGTATTGTTTTCACTAACAAATTGATAATATCACTGAAAACAACCAGTTGATTCAAGAATGATTCCCATATAAATAATGAGTTATTTGCTGTCTGTTAAAATATAATTGACCTCACACATAGCAGATTGGCCAATATGACAGCAAAGGAAAGTGATAAATGTTGGAGGGAATGTGGCAAAATTGGGACACTAATACACTGCTGGTTGAGTTACGAATTGGTCCAGCCATTCTGGAGGGCAATTTGAACTATGCACAAATGGCTTTAAATGAATGTCTTCCCTTTGATCTAGCTATACCACTGCTGGGTTTGTATCCCAAAGAGATAATAAGGAAAAAGACTTGTACAAAAATATTCACAGGGGGCAGCTGGGTAGCTCAGTGGACTGAGAGCCAGGCCTAGAGATGGGAGACCTTGGGTTCAAATCTGGCCTCAGACACTTCCCAGCTGTGTGACCCTGGGCAAGTCACTTGACCCCCACTGCCTACCCTTAGCACTCTTCTGCCTTGGAGCCAATACACAGTATTGACTCCAAGATGGAAGAGATAAGGGTTTAAAAAAAATATTCACAGTAATGTTCCTTGTGGTGGCAAAAATTTGGAAAACGAGGGAGTGTCCATTGATTGGGGAATGGCTGAATAAATTGTGGTATATGTTGGTGATGGAATATTATTTGTGCTGAAAGGAATAAAGAAATGGAGGAATTCCATGTGAACTGGAACAACCTCCAGGAATTGATGCTAAGTGAAAGGAGTAGAACCAGGAGAGCATAGTACACAGAGACTGATAAATTATGGCACAATCAAATGTAATGGACTTTTCTACCAGTAGCAATGCAATGACCCAGGACAATCCAGAGGAACTTAGGAGAAAGACCGCTATCCAAATCCAGAGAAAGAACTGTGGAACCGGAAATGCATTAGAAAAATATATGATGAACCATGTAGTGCTATAGAGATGTGATTAGGGTTTTGATGTTAAAAAATTGCTCTACTGCAAATATGAATAACATGGAAATAGATTTTGAACAATGATACATGTATAACCCAGTGGAAATGCTTGTCATTTTTGGGAGGGGGGGAGGAGAAAGGGGGTAGATCATGAATCACATAAACATGGAAAAATATTCTAAATAAAATTTTTAAAAATTTAAAAAAATAAAATATAATTGACTTCATTTTTTGTCATAGTATTTGGTGCTTCTCATGTTCTAAACCTCCCAATTCTATTCTTTGAAAATAGTTATGATATTCAAGCATGTGGGTTCCATGTTGTTCACAATAGGTAATAACCAGCATTATTTTTTTGTTTTGCAAAATACTTTTCATATATTGTGTCATTGAGTCCTCACAATAATGCTATGAGATAAGCGCTTTTATTGCTCACATTTTACAAATGAGGAAAACAAGGCTAAGAGAAATTAAGTTATTGGCCAGGGTTACACAGTAAAGCAAAGTTCAGACTTTGGTCTTCCTGACTAAGTGCAAATTTTTGGCATTTTTCATTTCTATTTCTGAACCATATTTGCCAGTGTATTTTATATCCTCTTTGCTCTTCTTTATATTTAACATAGAAGGAACTTAATAATAATAATTTTATTGAATTGAATCTGAATCTATGATGTATTAAGATCCTCTGGTACCCTGAGTACCAAGAGTTTATGGACCTTCCTTCATAATTTAAAAGGGGTTTTTTTTTAATTTAATTTAATTTTTTATTTCTTTTTAAACCCTTGTACTTCGGTGTATTGTCTCATAGGTGGAAGAGTGGTAAGGGTGGGCAATGGAGGTCAAGTGACCTGCCCAGGGTCACACAGCTGGGAAGTGGCTGAGGCCAGGTTTGAATCTAGGACCTCCTGTCTCTAGGCCTGACTCTCACTCCACTGAGCTACCCAGCTGCCCCCTTAAAAGGGTTTTTTAAAAAATATATACAAAGAGCTATAATATTATGCTAAATGTTTTTAATTACATTTTTTAAAATGGGAAACAGGCTTATTATTGCATTATGTTACTTATAAGCTGCTTTTGACATTTTAATTTATATGTTAACATTGAAATGTACAAATAAGCCATTATTACTTCTCTGGTTTTATTTTTAGACTATAACAAGGACATGTAAATTTGTAAAAAAAAACTGGAAAAAAACTGGATTTGAAAAATACAAAAATATGTATTGATTTAAAATTGAATAAACTAAAGCAAATATGAAAAACAAAATGATTTGAGAAAGCAAATTCAAATCAATTAAATCAAAGTAAAATAGAAATAAAATTAAATCAAAGGAAATTTGAGAAAATTAAATAAAATAGAAAAAATTGACATGGCATTGACAATCATAAAATAATAAAGTTTTCCAAAGTAACATGTTAATAATAAAAATAATAGGCTAGAGAGCAACATTTTACAAGTGGGGACAGAACAAGAAGTAGATCAATGTAGAAATGTAGCCCATTTCAAGAGAAAGTGTTCTAAATCTCTAATAATTAGAGAAATGCAAATCAAAACAACTCTGAGGTATCACCGCACACCTAGCAGATTGGCAAAAATGACAACAAAGGAGAGTAATGAATGTTGGAGGGGATGTGGCAAAATTGGGACATTAATGCATTGCTGGTGGAGTTGTGAACTGATCAAACCATTCTGGATGGCAATTTGGAACTATGCTCAAAGGGCTTTAAAAGATTATCTGCCCTAGGGGGCAGCTGGATAGCTCAGTGGATGGAGAGTCAGGCCTAGAGACAGGAGGTCCTGGGTTCAAACCTGGCCTCAGCCACTTCCCAGCTGTGTGACCCTGGGCAAGTCACTTGACCCCCATTGCCCACCCTTACCAATCTTCCACCTATGAGACAATACACCGAAGTACAAGGGTTTAAAAAAATAAAATAAAAAAAAAATATTTAATAAAAGATTATCTGCCCTTTTCCCAGCTTAAACATAAAGCCCAAAATCAAGACTCTTAGCTGGGAGAATGAGCAAATTTAAAATTAATCTCACCATAAAGAGCTTTTATGATGACTTACACAAACCCAGAAGAGAATTATTTCAAGACATCATAAGCAAAGCCTCAAGGAAAAGTATAATTTGTGCACACATTCAACAAGAATTCTGAAGAAAAAAACTAAAATGTTGTTTTTCTTTAAGAATTTTAAATGTTTTATGATACATGTAAAACACAGTGGAATTTCTTGTTGGCTCTGGAGGGAGGAAGGAGAAGGGGGGGGAAAGAATACGAATCATATAATCATGGGAAAATATTCTAAATAAGCTAATTAAAAAAATAAATCTAAATTTAAAAAAAAAAGATTATCTGCCTTTTGACTCAGCCATAGCACTGCTTGGATTATACCCCAAAGAGATAATAAGGAAAAGGACTTGTACAAAAATATTTATAGCTGCACTCTTTGTGGTGGCAAAAAAATTGGAAAATGAGAGAATGTCCTTCAATTGGGGAATGGCTGAACAAATTGTGGTATCTGTTGGTGATGGAATACTATTGTGCTCAAAGGAATAAAGAACTGGAGGAATTCCATGTGAACTGGAATGACCTCCAGGAATTGAGGCAGAGTGAAAGGAACAGATCCAGGAGAACATTATACACAGAGACTGATACACTGTGGTACAATCAAACATAACAGACTTCTCTACTAGTAGCAATGCAATGATCCAGAGCAAGGCTGAGGGACTTATGAGAAAGAAAACTAGCCACATTCAGAGGAAGAACTGTGGGAGGAGAAACAGAGGAAAAACAACTGCTTGGACACATGGGCTGATGGGGATATTATTGGGGATGTAGACACTAAACTCTAGTCCAACTATCAATAATATGGAATTAGGTCTTGATCAATGATATATGTAAAACCCAGTGGAATTGTGTGTCGGCTAAGGGGGATTAGGGGATTTGGGGGAGCGGGAAAGAACATGAAATATGTAACTATGGGAAAATATTCAAAATAAAAATTTTTTAAAAGAAATAATATTATATTCATCAAAAAAAAAGAAATGTAGCCCATTTGTGTGGCATATAGAAATGATTAAGATTCAGAGCGGTAGTAAATGGACAAGGGCATTTTTATCTACTCATAGAAACTATGCCAGCTCAGGACAAAGAGGATAGGGCTCCAAGAGGAATGAAATATGGGCAGAGAAAATAAAAGATACATCAGCCCATGAACAAATGGTTTGAAACTTGTACCATATAACTGTACTTAGACAAGCTGAAGTTAATTTGAGCACCATTTGCTATTTCACATCTTGGGACCCCAAGTACTTGGTCTGGCTCCTAAGTAATCCAACACTATATCCAATATTAACTAACAAAGTATTTTGATGCTATTCTACTACTAAACCTTTCATGAACGTGAATTTAGTCTATAAAAGCCTCTTTAACAGAAACCCTTCCATTAGCAACAATGACATATCAGATTATTGGACTCATGTTTTTGGTCAGAAAACAGTTGAATAACAATGAAAAAATATTTTGCTTTCATAATTTCAGAAATTTAATGAGTATAAACTTCTGGCCCAGCAAGTCAATAAATGCATTTTTGGTATTATTAGGCAACGAGATTATAAAACAAGTGCTATTCTTTAAAATTTATTTCAATTCTGTGCAGTGAGAATTTTCTGCCATTTTGCCTAATTCCATGCATTGTTAAATGTCATCATCAATAAAATATCCTTTTTTCCTTTTCATTGACCTCCACTTCAAAAAAGCATTAGTCTGACAAGAGAGAGGTTTACTTTGATAGTTTCCTCCTTTCCTCCTCTTTTGTGGGGATATTCAGAAAGCAACCTTTTGATAATTTTAATAACTCAGCCCAGCTTCCCTAAAAGAAAAATGGAGGATAGAAAGAGAAGTGAAGAAAGAGTGGGGAGGAGGGGCAACAAGCAGATCCAGACATCTAAATGACACAATAACAACCCTATAAAGTCAAACAACCTCAAAAGATTTAAGAACTGTGATCATTCTACAATTCCAGAGAATGAATGAGGAAGCATATCATTCTCCCAAGCATCAGCCTTGGACCACTCCCACTCTTCTTCTCCTCTTTTGCTCCTACACATAAGCTGCTAAATGAAGGTAGAGAAAATCACACAACCATTCTGACCACATCCACTTCAAATTTATGCTACACAACCTTAAATGGGCCTTCAGTGCTACTAGGTAACCCTTTTACACCTCTTCTCCTTTTTGGGGGGATACCACTCTCTCTTGGCTCTACTATCTACCTGACCTTACTGTCTGAGTCTCCTTTACTACATCTTCATCCAGATCCCACCCTCTCACCTTAATTATCTCAGGGTTCAGACCTGGGCTCTTTTCTTGGCTCCCTCTATACTATTTCACTTGGTGCTCTCAACACCCATCGTTTTGCGAATAATTATACTCTCTATTCAGATGACTTTCAAATCTATCTATCCTACCCCAACTTTTATACCTACTTCCAACCCTATATCTCCAACTGTCTTTCAGACACCTCAAACTGTATGTCCAGTAAACACCTTAAACTCAACATGTTCAAAACTGAACTCATCTTTCCCTCTTAACTATCCCCTTCCTAACTTCCCTGTTACTATCAAGTCATCCTCCCAGGTCTCCAGGTTCACAACAAGGGTGCCATCCTCAAATACTCACAATCTCTCATTCCTTTCTGTTGCCAATACACACCTCTTCTCTCCACTCTCAGATACCTCCATCACCCTGGTGCAATCCCTCCTCATTTCATGCTTGAACAATTGCAATAGCATGATAGTGGGTCTGCCTGCCTTAATTCTTTTCTATTCAGTCACCAAAGTGATTTTCCTAAAGTATCACTCCCCTACTAAATAAACTCGAGTGGCTTCCTAATGCCTCCAGGATCAATTTTTTTAATGCTCTGTTTGGCTTTCTTTATAACCTAGTGCCCCCTCACCCCAAATTTCCTGTCTCCTTACACCTTATTCCTTATTCTTACTGAGTATTTTCACTGGTGGCACTGGCACCCTTGTTGTTCCATGAACAAGACACTTTCTCAGCTCTGGGCATTTTTTCTGGCTATCCCCCATGTCTGAAATATTCTCTTTTCTTCTCTTGATCTACTGCTTCCCTGGCTTCCTTTCAGACCCAGCTAAAATTCCACTATCTACAGGAAGTCTTTCCCAATACCTCTTAATTCTAGTGCCTTCCCTCTTTTTATTTCCTATTTATCATATATAGTTTATTTGTACATACTTATTATTTGCTTCTTATATTCCCCATTAGACTGTAAGCTCCTTGAGAGACCATCTTTTGCCTTTTTGAATCCCCAGAACTTAGCACAGGGCCTGGAACATAAGCATTTAATAATGCTTTATCAGCTTACTAACACATGCTGCTTATCTTCTAAAAGAGAAGTGATTGACTAAGAGGACAAAATGAAACATATTTTTGGACGTGGCCAATGCAAGAATCTGTTTTGCTTGACTGCATATTTGTTATAAGGGTTATGTTTTTCTTCCTTTTTAAAAAGTTTTATTGATGTTTTGTTTTTATATTACATTTATATATTTTTTCTACTTCATAAGAGGTCTCTTATAATAAAGTAAAACTGATAACACAATGACCTCATCTGAAAATGTATGTAACATTTAATGTGTGGAGCTCTACTTTTCAATTTTTAAAAATAAATAGAAATCTATTTCTCTCCCTCTTAACCTCTACTCCACTAGAACAAAAAAAGAAAAGAAAAACAAAATTTTAAAAACAAATATGCTTAGTCAAGGAAAACAAATTTCTTCCATGAACATACACATACATATATATATAATGTTACATAATATACATAAATGTGTATTGTGTGTATGTCTGTCTCATTCTGCACCCTAAATCCATCACTTCTGTATAATGGATAGGAAGTTTCATCATTACTACTCTACATGAGTAGTCAATAGTCACTGTATTGATCATTGTTCTTACAATTTTCAAAGTTGTTTGCTTTTACAATGTTATTATTACATAAATTGTTCTCCTGGCTTTACAATTTATAAAAGTCCCAAAAAGTGTTCATTTTTACAATTTTGATGTTATAGTATAAATTGTTGATCTGGCTTTGCTTACTTCACTATATATCAGTTTGTCTAAGTCTTTCTATGTCTTTTGAAATCAACCATTTCCTCATTTCTTACAGCATAATAGTAATCCATCACATCGATATACCACAACTTATTTAGTCATTCCTCAATTGATGGGAATTCCTTTAATTTCCAGTTTCGGGCCATCACACACACAAAAAAAAGCTGCTATAAATATCTTTATCCATAAAGCACCTTTTCCTCTTTCCTTGATCTCTTTTGAATATAAGCCAGTAGTAAGAAAGAAAACAGATTTTTGTTCCCTGAAAAAATTAAGATTGAATTTTTAAAAGAGAGAGTGGAGTTCTTCTCTAAGCCCCAAGATTTAATAAGAGATGATGACAAAAAGGAGGGACATTGCCTTGGCACCAGGGTTCAAGGAGATAAATGAGGCTGACCTCTTGAGGCATCATGGATTTGAAAACAGAAACTCATTTGAGCAATGTAAGAAAGAAGAGTTCCTTTACCTCCAATTCTGGAGTATCATTGATGAAATATGCTACCCACTCCCTGGAAAAAAAAAAAAGACTAAACTCAAGATGCAGAATAAGGTATGCATTTTTCAACATGTATGATTGCAGGAATTTATTTTGCTTGACTTTGCACGGTTTTCCCCAATTGGAAGGGAGAAAGTTGGGAGAGAGAAAATAAATGCTTGCTATTTGAAAAAAATTTAGTTTAAAAAAATTTAAAGAGACTTTAAAGAAGGATTTTGCTCTACTGAATCAAAAGGGAAGAGGTGGAGCCAAGATGACAGAGTAGCGAGAAGAAATACAGTAAGCTCCACCCCGCCCCCAAAAAAACAACCCCACAACAACAAAAAAAAAAAACCCTCTAAACAGATGTAGAAAATATATCAGCCCAAATCTTGATTGGGAAATTCAAGATAAAAATTAGAGAGTCATTTTTCCAATCAAAGTGGACATAAGAAGAAAAAGGTTTGCGAATTCTGAGACTGCAGTTTGGTCAGGGTTATGTGAACCTGGGCAAGGCACACCACCACCTCTATTTGCCTCAGTTTTTCCTATTGTAAAATGGAATACCACCTACTTTTCAGGGTTGCTGTGAGAATCAAATGAGAAAGTGTAAAGTGCTTAGCACAGTGCCTGGCACATAGTAGATATTTAATAAACATTTCCTTCCTTGTTTCTTTCATTCTTCCCTTCCTTTACTACCTAGTTCCAAGTCACAGATACAGAGAAGACTGAGAATGGGACCTGCATCTAAGGGTGGCATTTCAGGGTGAAATGGGCTGTTAGCTGAAGGCCATGTACCTACAGCAAGAAGAAAGTTCATAAGTGACCCCAACTCCAAGAATGGTACAGAGTCTCCGTTCCAACCTCTAGCCCAGTCTGGAGCCTGCAATGGGATAACTTGGGACAGGAATACCAGAGCAAAGGGGAAATAGGTAGTTCTGTCCCTCTAAACCAGCAGAGTTTTCCAGTTGACTGATGTGGCTGAGTCCAGCAACAGTCTACTGGAACTGGTCAAGCCCACATACCTGTTGCTCAAAGCCAAACCTCTATCAGGAATTTGCAGGGCTGATACAAGACGGAGCATTAAACAGACTTAGCTCTAAATAAGACCATTCTGGGAGCGCCAAAAGCTTTCAGGTCTCCAGATTGAGTTGTTCCCAAGAGCTTGAAATAACACAACATCCAATTCTCTAAGGAAGAAACTGCAGGACCAGTTCAAACAATGTGGAATTTGACCCTAACATAAAGACTAAAGTCAAGAAATAATCTAGAGTTTTGGTTCAAAAGGCCCTTAAACCA
This sequence comes from Gracilinanus agilis, assembly GCF_016433145.1. NCBI lineage: Eukaryota > Metazoa > Chordata > Mammalia > Didelphimorphia > Didelphidae > Gracilinanus > Gracilinanus agilis. Next base: position 525,212,006 of record NC_058131.1, on the reverse strand, counting down.
TACATAAGGAACTCTGCTAGCTGAAATACTTCCTTAGAAAACTACTTATCACTGATGGCCACATATTGGAGTTTATATTCTAAAAGAAAAAAGTTAGACTTAGAAATATCACATATTATCTATGTTCTTTTGTATTTTTATTTATATATTATGTAAATTTATTATCTTGTATTATTATAAATTATATATTATGATGTTAACTATTTCCAAATTACATTTTAATCTGATTAGGCAATACTTGGGAATGTACTACAATATACGTGGTTGACACCTATGGCCTATTAAGAATGAACAAGGAAAAAAAAAGAATCCCATTATTAAAAGCTACTATGGTGATAGAGATGCTTAGGACACAAATCTGGAAGAAAATTACTCCAAAATATCTACAAGTGAAGCCTTAAAGGAAAACATACTTTGAACACAAATTAAACTAGAATTTCTGGAAGAGATGACAAGAGTTTTCTTAAAAAGTTTAAAATGTTTTTATAAATGAAACGAACATATAAAAGGAAAGAAAATGAAAAAGAAATAAGGTCTATGAAAGAAAGATTTGGAAAAGGAATGAATACCTTGGCACTAAAGGTACAAAAACTTACTTAAGCAACAAATTCCCTGAAAATTAGAATGGATCAAATAGACTGATGACTCTATGAAACAACTAGAAATATTCAACTATTTCAACTAAATAAATGCTTTTTTAGAGTAAATAAACAAGTATCATAGGCTCTGCTAGAGCAGTAGATAGAATCCTGGGCCTGAAATCAGGAAGACCTGAGTTCAAGTCTGGTCTCAGATATTTCCTAGCTATGTGACTTTAGGCAAGTTTCATAACCTCTATTTGCACCTACTTCATAGGGTTGATGGAAAGATCAAATAAGAGAACATTTGTAAAAAAGCATTTAGTTGAGTGTCTAGCATGTAGTAGGCACTACATAAATGTTCATTTCCTTCATCTTCCCTTCCTTCTTCTATTATTGATACTATATTATTGATATTATTGATCAACTGTACGATATGGTCAGCTGTAGAATATTATTTCTGAAAACCTACCTCTGAAACAGTGAAATATAACAGCCTAGTATTTGATAAACCCAATGATAACAGCTGTAGTAGTCAAGGCTTCCTAAATGCTTAAAAAAAACATTAGGAAAACTAAAAGAAATTTAGCATATATTAATCACAAACCAAAAGTCTTCATCCACAATATACTCCAAATAGATATAGGACCTAAATGATCATGATCAACCTTTGGCTCTGCCCACATAGATAGAATCCATTTGCTGGTGGGAAACTCAACTTTACCTAAAGTTCCAGTGTCTGCCCCTTAGGAATCCTAACTTGAAAATTGATAGAGATGCGCATAGAAGACAAAATGTGCAATTTAATTACATAACTTTGAAAACTTTTTGAATGGACAAAATCAGTGCAGCTAGAATTAGAAGAGAAGCAGCTTACTGAGAAATATTTTTATAGCAAATGTATCTGATAAAAGTTTAATATTCAAAATACATAAGGAATTGATATAAATATTTAAGAAGGGTCATTCATTACCCAACTGACAAGACATCATAGGATATGAATAGAAAGTTCTCAAAATAGGAAATGCAATCAGCAAGTATATGAAAGAATGCTATAACACTAGTTATAAGAAAAATGCAAATTAAAGCAACATTGATGTTCTCCCTCATCCCCAAAAGATTTACAAAAATAACAAAAGGCAAATATGATAAATCCTAGAAAGGCTTTGGGAAGGCTGGCACATTAATGCATTTTTTTAAAACCCTTACCTTCCATCTTAGAATCAATAATGCATATTGGTTCCAAGGCAGAAGAGCGGTAAGGGCTAACCAATGGAGGTTAAGTGACTTGCCCAGGGTCACACAGCTAGGAAATGTCTAAGGTCAGATTTGAACCTAGGACCTCCCATCTCTAGGTCTGGATCTCAATCCACTGAGCCACTCAGATGCCCCCCATTAATGCACTTTTGGTGGACCCATGAATAGGTGCAATTATTCTAAAAGAGAACTGAAAATGATACTATAAAAAAGTCACTCTATTGTAAAAAACCTTTGACCTGGCTATATATTTAATTCCTTACTACACATACAATCTCTTTCTTGCCTCTTTGCTTTTGCTTTTTCCTGCTTTAGGAAAAAAGAGATGGAAATAAAAAGAATGGAAATAGATATGATCGCATGAACTTTGAAAGGTCAGGAGTGAAACAATAGTATCTAGGAGCTAGAGTCCATGCCAGAATTTTCTGAAAGAGAGCAAGGAGAGAGGTCCTAAACAATCTGCTTGTCTAACTCAACAATGGCAGAGATGTAGACTCATCCACCCATTCAGCCGCACTCTGTTTAGAAGTTAATGTGTTAGGGTGAATGCTAGGTAGAAATCGTGTTAAGTATGAGCCCACTCTCCCCAGGGAATGAGGTAACAGAACAAAATGTGCCCCTTAGGTGTTGGGAAAAAATATTTTTACTTCTGTTTCTACATGTCTTTGAAGTAAATATCCCATTATAAATGCTAATTGATATCAGTTGGTTAAATAAATCTAATAATCATCAACATAAACATTTCAATATATGAATGAAAACAAAGAATTATACATGGATATGTGGATTTGTATCCTTTGCAGTTTGTGGGGGCTTTTTAAGTGTATTCACTTTCTATTAAGTTAGAGAAACTAAGCTAGCATAGCTCTCAATAAATAACAAGGAATATCTAAAAGCACACCATATGGATTAATGATCAAGAAGAAATAATAATAAATTCCTCCAATCAATCTAAGATTTCACAGGAAGATGGGCAGAAGCCTGAGAGTGTGACCCTGGCAAACAGGACCCGAAGCCTGGGGGGTTCTGAGTGGGGTCACACCAGGAGATCATGAAGCCAGCTTGAACTATAAATAGTCTGAAGCCAGTGTGATCTTAGCTATCACTTCTCAAAACAGTGGCAGAAGATAGAGCTGACTTCTATTAGGTCAATGTGCAGGGAGATGGGTCAGGTAAGTGAATGCCCCGGAATATCTAGAGCCACAGCAGAAGACAGAGCCAGCTCAAAAACCGGCTAGGCCACAGAGCCTTGCAGGAAGACCGAGACTAGGATGAGGCCCAACATCTGAATGTGGTTGGTGATGAGCCAACTCTCAACTGGGAATTTGTGCAAAAAGGACAGAGATGAGACCAAGGTCAACAGCTATATTAGGCTACCAGGAGAGGGTAGTAGAAGCCAGAGGATGAGTACTAGTACCAGCCATTCCATCCAGAATAGTGGTGGCAAACAGCATCCAAACTTCAGAAGCAACAGGAGCAAATGGGTCCCTTATGCAAGACTGCAAGAGGGCATGGACTCCAGCTTTGGTACAAAGTCCTCATCCAGGAACTGAAGCCAGTGATATAAGTAAAAAAGAAGAAACCTCTATAAACACAAAGGAAAAAATGGTATGAGTCGAGAGAAGCCCATTAAGTAAATCCAGAAGACAAGAATAACTCCACAAGTACAAGTAAAGACATAGGGGGGAAAAAGAATGTCTCGTACCAGGAGACACTTAGCCACATATGTTCAGACTACCACCCCTTCCTCCACCACAGATTCCCAGGTTTTTGTGGTTGCTGGTTGAGTTTCTAAATTTATGCAAGAGGAATTATATGAAATATGGGTCCAAAAGTATCAAAGAAACCAGTTAAGTGTTCCTTCATTCCACTCAACCCTCTCTCCAGACTTTTCACCACTTTTTGACCACTCTTCAATATCTGGAAAAAGCCCAAAGCACCAGCATTCATTCTTCACATAACAAGATAAAAGAAGGGGTATGTATATGAGAGAGACAGACATACAGGGAGAGAAAGAGGGGGGGAGAGAGAGAGAGAGAGAGAGCATGAGTGGGTTGTAAAAGGGGGTCCCAGGTATAGACAATGGAGTTTAAACAGTAAAGTAAGAGCAGTTCAGGGACATAGGTTGATCTCTCAGCCCTGCCTCCTTATTCCTTTGAGTTTCACAAGAGCTGACAGTCACTAGCACATCCACCCAATCCAGTCACACGTCCTGTTCCTGGTCTGGTCCCATAACTTAGACTCCTGGTCCCCTCATCCTTATAATTACAAATTCCAGCCTGTTAGTTTGCTGTCACCACCTACAATCTAGTCTCTGCTATCTTGATACCTGTACTGATTGATCATAGCAGACAGTATGGTCCATGACTACCTATAACTCAGGTATGCAACTCCTAAAGCATGCCACTGTCCACTTACATAGCAAACAGGGAGCTTGAGTCCCATTGCTGTGTGTTTCTCTTTTTCTCCTTCTTCTTCTCTCATGGGCTTCACCTTCCTCTCATTTTCTTTCCTGTTTCCTCTCCACTCTCTCTTCTCTGGTGTCCCCCAGGCCACCAAACTTGCTTCCAGCAAATCCTTGCAGCTATCGAGAGGAGAAATTTTATGGAGAAGCAGCCGGCCTTCCTCATCACCATGAGCAACAACGTTAACCAACCACCACCAATGGGCAGATACACACAAGGGCCCTGGGAGTAGCAACAGTCCAAGACCATTCCAGCCTGGCTCTCACAACCATCACCCAGGGAAATAACTCCTCTAAAGAAGGAGACAGACACCTGCACCAACAATCACCAACTGTCACGCAAAAGGCAGGCAAGTCAATCTAGCTGAAGCAGCAGCGTTCCCTGAGGGCGCATGTGTCAGGCAAGCCATATCACCCCGACTGCTGTTTCCCTTAGCCCTGATGGGGACAGCCTAAAACCCTGAACCCAAGAGCCTTGGGAATAGCAATGCTTCCATATCAGGACTGACACCTATATCCTGGGAAGCCACCTCTTGTAAGGGCCACAGATAGAGTTTCTGAAGAAGAGAAAATTCTTACCATCAAAGTCCCTGACACAGTCAAATAGTTCAAATATCAAATTCTGATATGATTTTATCAGTAGAAAGAACCTTAAAGAAAAAGCATCACCGTTCACTTTGCTGCTGTATCCTAAGGTTCATGGGACCCTTCCACCTGACTTGCAGCTAAAATATTCCATATTTGTTGTCTCCCTCATTAGAATGTGAACTCCTGAAGAGCAGGGGCTGCCTTACTTCTTTCTTCATATCCCCAGCCCTTAGCAGTATTCTCTGCAAATAGTAAATGCTTAATAAATACTTTATCCATTCATTCTCTGCTTCTTGTACTTAAAAAAACAAAACAAAACAAAACAACCAAAACAACAACAAAACCAGAGAGTTTATCTGGTATGGGAACCCAGGAATCCAATTCCCAAAGTCAGTAGTTAATCAGCAAAGAGCCTCAGTCTGTCACAGCTCCCTATTCATTGCCTCTTGTCATTGTCAAAGGCAAAAATAGACAAAATAGAAAAACATTAGAAATTTGTATGCCTGTGCTCAAATCTTGTCACTTCCCAATGTCTTACCAAAGTTTCCTTACCAGAATTTCCAGGGGCTACCTCAGCTTCTGACCAAGATGAGACCCATTGTAGCCCCCACTACATTTAGTGATTACCACAGCCAAATAATATTTGATATACATATAGGTTGTATTTGACACATAATGAATAGGATGCCATATGTGATTCTGCAGTAGTTCAAGTAGCCCACACTGGCTCATGTACTGATCTCCCTCAGCCTACAGGAAATTCATGTATTGTTCTAAAGAAGGAATATTGCAATAGGGAGACCGACCATGATGGTCTAGGACTTGGAACATTCTTGAATTTGCCCTTCCTAATGGAATATACCGAGCATGTGCAATTCAACATTTGGGACTCAATAAGTCTGCTTCTGTTCATGTGTAATTGGGATGGATGATGCTGTGTAATGGCAAGAAGTCTTAGTTTTCTGAGAAGCTGGAGGAGGAAGGGGGAAGAGAGAATTGGACTAAAGTGAACAACAAACATGTATTAATTGCCTACTATGTGCCAGGCACTGGGCTAAGTGCTTTATAAATACTATCTCATGTGATCTTTTAGGAAATGCTATTATTGTTATACCCATTTTAAAGATAGGAAAAATGAGGCAGACAAGTGAAGTGACTTTCCCAAAGTCACACAGGTATTAAGTATCTGAGGCTGGATTTGAACTCATCTTCCTGTCTGTAGACCCAGTGCTCTATTTTACTGTGCCATCTTTCTGACACTGGGAAAAGGAAAAGACAAAGATGTCTTGGCTAAAAGGATACCAAGAGTAGCTGGAAGATATTAAGCAAGATACAAAAAAAATGATATCAACATGATGAGGAGAAAAACTGGAAGGAGAATAAATAGTTTAGAACAGAAGATGGAAAACATTACCCTAGTTATAGATTCTATAAAAAACAGAATTAAGCAAACCAAAGTTAATGACTCCAAAAGAAAATAAGAAATAATAAAACGAGGATAAAAGACTGAAAAAAATAGAAGAAAATGTAAGAATTCAACTGGCCTGGAAAATAGGTCAAAGACATTATTTAAGAATCACTGGATTAATGTTTTACACCTTTTACCAAGACAAGGTCAAAATGGGCATTTGATTTAGGCATAAAGGGTGATACAATAAGTAAATTGGGGGAATATAGAATAGTTTACCTGTCAAATCTATGGAGAGTGGAAGAATTTATTACTAAATAAGAGATAAAGAACATTATAAGATATAAAATGGATAATTTTGACTATATTAAATTTAAAAGATTTCGTACAAAGAAAACTAATGTAACCAAGATTAGAAGGGAAACAACAAACTAGGGGAAAAAATTTTATAATAAAATTTCTCAAAAAGAACTCATTTCTCAAATATATAGCAAACTATGTCAAATGTATGACAAAACAAACCATTCTTTTTATTTTATTTTATTTTATTTTTATTCTCCATATTAATTCATTCTTGCAAGTGAATAATCCTATAAAACCAAAATCCCCAAACATAACAAACAAGTGATAAATCATGTCTTTTCATTTGCATTTCTACTCCAACATTCTTTCTCTGGAGGTGAATAGCATTTGTTTTCGTTAAGTCCCTAAGAATTGTCCTGGATCACTGTATTGCTATTAAAAGCAAAGTCTAGCACATTAATGCAAACCATTTTACAATTTACAGATGGTCAAAGCAGTTTTTAGATGAAGAAATCAAAGCTATCAATAATAATATGAAAAAATGTTCCAAATCACTCTTGATTAGAGAAATGCAAATTAAAACAACTGAGATACCACCTCATACCTATGATATTGGCCAATATGACAGTAAAGGAAAGTGACAAATGTTGTCAGGGATGTGGTAAAATTGGGACACTAATGCATTTTGGTGGAGTTGTGAACTGATCCAGTCACTCTGTGGGACAATTTGGAACTATGCCCAAAGGTTATAAAACAATGTATACCTTTTGATCCAATAATACCATTACTAGGCCTGTATTCTGAAGAGATCCAAAAAAGGGAGAAAAGACCTACTTGTACAGCAATATTTATAGCAGCCTTTTTTTGTGGTGGCAAAGAATTGGAAATTAAGGGGAAATATATCAATTAAGGAATGGCTGAACAAGTTGTGGTATATGAAGGTGATGGAATACTACTGTGCTATGAGAAACAGCAAACAAGATGATTTCAGAAAGAGCTGGAATTACCCAAACTGATGCAGAGTGAAATAAGCAGAACCAGGAGAACATTGTACACAGTAACAACAATATTGTGGAATTATCAACTGTGAAAGACTTAGCTACTCTCAGCAATACAATGATCCAGAGCAATTCTAAAGGACTTATGACAAAGAATACTATCTACCTCCAGAGAAAGAACTGTATGAACCAGAATAGAAGGAGAGAGACAATATGGATCAGATAACTTCAGAAAACTTGAGTGAAAAATTGTTATTACATGTAATAGGTAAGTAAAACATCTTTTAAAAAAATCACTGGCTTGCCAAAAGCCATAACCAGAAATAAAGCCTGGATATCACATTTCAAGAAATAATGAAAGAAAAGTACCCAGACATATAAGAATACGAGATCAAAATGAAAATAGAAAGAATCCACTGGTTATCTCCTGAAAGAAAACAAATTGAAAACACCCAGAAGTGTAACAAAGAAAATCTAGAGCTTCCATGTCAAAGAAAAAATACTGCAAGTTGCCCACAGGAGTTCAAGTACCAAGATACCAGTCACTACCAAACAAGACTGCTGCAATTATTAAAAGAGATAGAAAATCTTAGAATACAATTTTCTAAAAGACAAAATAAAAAGGCTCAACAGCAGAAAATAACATATCCTGCAAAAACTGATAATAATCCTACAGTGGGAAAAAATGGGCCTTTAATAGAATAGAATAATTTTAAGCATTGATAATGGGGAAAAAACACAGAGGGATAAGAATCTTTGAAATCCAAACACAGGAGATTAGGAAAACCAGAAGGGTAATAAATACATTTAAGCAATTAGAAGGAACTACATGATAAGGAAGTATTTATTTTCTAAGAGGGAGGAAGAGATATATCACTTCCCTGCAATTCTGGATGTTCTCTAGTGTTCGTGTCTTCAGGCCTTTTCTTTTCTTCCTCTTCACTCTCTGTCTGTCTTTCAATTTCTTCATAAGCTCCCATAGTTTAACTATCATCTTTCTGTAAATTACTTCCAGATCCATGTATCTGGTATGAATGTGTCTCCTAAGTTTCAGTTCTGCATCACTAACTGCCTATTGGACATTTCAAACTGGATGTCTCAGAAACATTTCGAATTCAGCACATTCAAACCCAAACTCAATATATTTTACCCTTAACTCCATCCCCTTTATACAAACTTCCCTATTTCTATTGAAAGCACCGCTATCTTTCCAAGCTCCCAGGTTTGTAACTTTGGCATTATCTATCACTCCTCACTTTCCCCATACATGTGTAGGAATAGAGGGATAAGGGATAAGAGAAAATGCAAAATTGTCTCTAAAAAGGTAGAGAGGAAAATTTAGCCATGAACCCTGGAAAAGATTCTAGAAGGAGAAGACACTGCAGAGGAGAGGTTTGGGGGTTAACTGACACTTCACTCTTTCCTGTCCCTGAGCTGGAAGGGAAAACAGTTGTTCTGTCAGCTCCTGTGACCCGACCAGTTTCTGGAGAAACTTGGAGGTTCTTGGGCTTGGAAGATACCTACGAGGTGATCTGGGTTTCCCTGCAGTGCTATGGCATTTTGGCTGAGGTAATCCAAAAATTTAACATCTGGGACTTCCGGGTTTTTACCTAAGAAGCCAACCCCAGACTTGGGGAAGGGCTCAGTCCACCAGTGAGCCCATTCTCAATAGCCTGTTTAGAGACAATTAAGGTTAATTGATTAACAATCTGGGATACTTATTCTAGATAGTTAGTCAGATGGTTTTGGGGGTTAGATAAGAACAGGGAGCTGGTAAGAAGGTTTTTGGAAGATCAGAAGAGCTCTCTCATGAGAGAGGTGTAGAAGTTGGGTGGAGATATAGCTCTGTAGAGTCAAGGACATTTTGGATCTTAACTATCTGTTCTCTAACCTTAATAAGCAATATAAACTGAACTCTTTTTTTTTTAATATAGTCTCAAGGGGTTTTACGCTTCACTGGCCCTTGGGAAGGTCCTTAGGTGGGTTTTTATCACCATTCCATCTGGGTCCTATCTCCTTTTGGAGGACTATTTCTTTTTCATATGCAATCAATTGCTAAATTTTGCTGCTTCTACCTTCACAGCATCTCTCAAATGCTTTCTCTTCCATTCACAAAATTACAACCTTGGTTTCAGGCCCTCCTTACCTCTTACCTAGATTACTACAACAGCCTCTTATTTCTCACCACTACAGTCCTAGGCCCTTCTGACAAAGTAATTTTCTCTAAGCACCATTCTGACTATGTGACTGACACTCCATTCCTAATGCCATGTCTTTTCTTTAGTCATTCTCCAAGCCCAGAATGCTCTCCCTCTCTTCTCTCTCTATTGGTTTCTTCACCTTCCTTTAAGGCAGTTCAAATCTTACCTTCTGCAATAAGCCATTCCCAATCACCTTCCCTCACTCCCCCAATGCTAATGCCCTCTCTCTGGGAAAACATCTAATTTTTCCTCTATACAACTTAAAAGTACATAGTTATTTGCTTGTTGTCTCCATCATTAGGAAGTGAACGCCTTGAAGAAAGGGTCTGTTTCTTTGAATCTGAAGCACTAAGTACAGTGCCTGGAACATGCTAAGTACTTGACTTAACTCTATTCGAAACTCCCATCTCCATGCCTTTGTACTAAAATGCAAAGGAATCCAGCTGTATGTATGTATGTGTGTGTGTGTGTATAAATCTAATTCTAATACTAAAAAATATATATTGATAGATATACATTTAAGATACATACTGTGAATAGAGGATAGTCAGATATAATCAGACTTGCACCTGAGTGAATGTCAAGAGGATAGATTGGCAGAGGGAGAGGCTTGAGGGTTCAATAACTAGCAGGTTATTGAAATAGTTTGAAATGAGGGTCTGCACCAGGATGGTGGCTGTGGGAATGGAGAGAAGGTGATGTCTATGAGAGATGGTATGAAGGTAGAAAGATTTGGCAATAGATTAAGGTACTATATAAGTGTGAGTGAAGAATTGAGGATGACACTAATGTGAACCTAGATAACTTCAAGGACAATTATGTCTTTGATGATAATAGTGAATTTTGGAAGAGGAAAGGGTTTGGGAGTAAAGTTAATGAGTTCTATTTGGTACATTTTGAGGTTATGATATTTACATGACATCCACTCAAGATGTCCAAGAGGCAGTTGGTGATGTGAAATTGAAATTCAGGAAAGCATTTAGGGCTGGTTATAGAAATCTGGGAGTTGTCAGCAAAGAGATGATAATCAGACCAATAGGGGCTATGATGAGATCACCAAGCCAGATACTATAGAGGGAGATGAGAAGAGAACACAGAATAGCTATAATGAACAGCTAGGCAAGATCTACCTGAAGAGCCAGCAAAGGAGGCTGACAAGGAGCAATCAGACAAATAGGAAAAGAACCAAGAAAGAGCATTGTCACAAAAATCTAAAGAAGAGAATATCCCTAAGAAGATGATTAATGGTGTCAGAGGCTATGACCATCAAAAAAGATAAGAATTAAGAAAAGATCATTAGATTATAAATGGTGAAAATCAAAGAGAAACAAAATTGAAAATAAAAACCAATGAATTGACAAAAACTAACTGTTTAAATTAAAAAACTAATAAAATGAGCCAGCCATAAGTAGATTTCATTAAAAAAAAGAAAAGAATAAAACCATATTGCCAAGATAGAAAATGAAAAAAGAGGCATTACAACAGATGAAGAAGGGAAAAAGGAAGTTATTAGAAATTATTTTGCCAGTTATACATGAACAAAATCGATAACCTAAATAAAATAAATACTTAAAAATATGTTATACGCAGATAAACAAGACAACAGACAATAAATATAGAATTTACATAACCTGATCTTAGGAAAAGAAGTTAAATAGGCTGTAAATGATCTTTCAAATTTAAAAAAACACTCAGGCTCAATCAGTCAGTTCTTTCAAAACATCAAGGAATAATTAACTCTAAAACTACATAAATTGTTTGCAAAAAATAGAGAAAGGAGTCCTGCCAAACTCATTATGTGAAACATGTACAATCCTAATACCTGAACCAGATAGAAATAAAGCAAATTATAGATAAGTAAACATAAATGAAAAATATTCCATTAAAAAAAAACAAGCAAAGAGATTTCAGCAATATATCAAAAGGATTGTTCACTATGAGCAGGTTTGAATTTTATCAGGAATGAAAGGTTAATTCATTATCAGGTATAACAAGAGGTAAGCATGTACTATGTTCTTAGCTAATGAAATGCTTACATGGACTTTGGAACATGCACACAGTTTGCAACTGGTTCTAGTCTGCTAACCTCATATCTTTTTTATCTGCTGTAGAGCTAAGACTGGAGTATATACCATTCCAAAAGCACGTCAGTCTCTTGTTTTGGTTCTTTATTACCTAAATTCAGTAGAATGTGGTGGTGAAGATGAATCCCTCATTGGGGAGAAAGGATTCAGGACCATGTGGTCCATGAGTACATAGTCTGACTGTTGTTTTTCTATCTGTTATGGCTAATTTTTCTTGCTTTTTTATTTAGGGTACTGGAGACAGTTATGACATTGTGGAGCTTTGAAAGGTCAGAGTAGCAAATTTTAGTGGTCTGGGAACTGAAGTCCATACCAGGTTTTGTGGCCAGCCCAGCAAGGAGGTTCTAAAGAACTTAAGGGCCCCAGTCCAGAAATAGCTGAGATCAGGTTTGCCCAGTAGAGCAACTTTTGAAACTTAGTAGGACTTAAAAGGGCCAATGGTATGTAGAAACTACTTAAGTTTGAACCCATTCTCCCAAACTTCTCTGTGCCTTTGTTAGATGTCTTATCTGAAAATGAAGAAGTTAAGTTTTAGTGGCTTCTAACATCATCTTCCTCTAAATCTAGGATCTTATGAACACAGCAAAGGATACTTTGAAAATAAAATGCAAATTCTCATTCAAAAGCAGATATGGCAGTGGCAGCTGGGTAGCTCAGTGGATTGAGAGCCAGGCCTAGAGATGGGAGGTCCTAGGTTCAAATCTGACCTCAGACACTTCCCAGCTTTGTGACCCTGGGCAAGTCACTTGACCCCCATTGCCTACCCTTACCACTCTTCTGCCTTAGAGCCAATACACAGTATTGACTCCAAGATGGAAGGTAAGGGCTTAAAAAAAAAGAAAAGAAAAGAAAAGCAAAAAGCAGATATGGCCTCTACTTCAGTACACTTGAATATAAAGGCCTATTATGCTCCCTCAAGTGAATTTGCAAAAATATTGCAGCATAGAAGTCCTATCTATATTGAAGAGAAAATATTGGGGCCAGAGATCACATCATAAATACTGCCCTTTGAGTACTATATCTCAAACAGAACTACAAAGCAGTACTCATCAAAACAATCTGGTACACAAACTGATATTCCAGGATGAAGAAATTTTTGGGATGTGATTAGAAATCTAAAAGAATGAAGGCTGATGAACACAAAAACTGCCCATTTCCCCCCAAAGAATTGGCATATAGGAGATGAGGAGAAAACAACATATAGTAGAATGCTAAAAGGCCTCAGAGAAAAGAGCCCACCCTTAAAATAAAACTGAAAGTCAAACAAAGGCTGGGACAATAAGCAAACATCAAAAACACACACACACACACACACACACACACACACACACACACACAATACAAAACACCTAACCATAGAAAATGTTTATGGCAACAAAGAGCAAGGCACAGACCCCAAAGGGGAGAGTGAAAGCAAAGCAAACACACTCAAAGCTTCAAAGAAAAATGTGAATTGGCCTCAGATTCCGGAAGAGCTCAAAAAATATTTTGAAAATCAATTAAGAAAGATAAAAGAGGGGGCAGCTAGGTAGCTCAGTGGATTGAGAGCCAGGCCCAGAGATGGGAGGTCCTAGGTTCAAATCTCAGACACTTCCCAGCTGTGTGACCCTGGGCAAGTCACTTGACCCCCATTGCCTAGCCCTTACCACTCTTCTGCCTTGGAGCCAATACACAATATTGACTCTAAGATGGAAGGTAAGGGTTTTAAAAAAAAAGAAAGAAAGAAAGAAAGAAAGAAAGAAAGATAAAAGAAAAATGGGGAAGAGAAATGAAAAAAATGCAGCAAACGGCCCAAAAAGAAAGTGAGCTTATCAAGATACAAAAGAAAAAAATGGAAAACTTCTGCCTTCAAAGAATCTAAATTAATTTTGAGGAATCAAAGAAAAATATAATATTGAGAATTAAAATAAATATGTGCATGTATGAAAAGAAAAAAGTTCTGAGAGAAAAAGTGACAAACCACTAAAACTAAATCAACATTTTGGGCTATTTGTAGAAGAAAAGGAATCTTTAAAAAATTAGAAGAAACCAAAGGAAGAAAAGAAAGATAATACAATTATGATACCATAGGTACAAAATTAATTTCTCTGGACTTCAATTTCCTCATCTGTAAAATAAGAGGATTCAAACAAATTATCTCTGTGATTTCTTTGCAACTCTATATCTGTGACTAGTTGATGTCCTAATATAAATGAAAACATTATGAGAGAATAGGAAACATTAAAAATTAAATAGATGGGGGGAAATTCTCAAAAATTTGAATGGACTCTCTTGGAATATAGCAAAAAGTGAAACACCAAATTTGGTATGGAAAGAGATTTGTCTGAACGCTGACTTTACTAGCATAACTTGAACAGTAACTCTTGGGGTCTCGTTTTCACTGATGAAAAGAAGGTGGACTAGAAAATACCCGAGATCCTTTCCAACTGTACAATAGCATGAAGTTGTGCAGATCTTCAAAGCCATTGAACAGATTCATAAAATAGATTAAAGGAAACAAGAATATAAAAAAAACAATCTGGTACTGGCTAAGAAATCAAGAGTGGATCAATGGGATAGGCTAGGAGTAAATGACCTCAGCAATCTTGTGTTAGATAAACCCCAAAATGGCAGCTTTGAGGATAAGAACTCAATATTTGACAAAAACTGCTGGGAAAATTGGAAGACAGTATAGCAAAAATTAGGCTAGACTAATATTTCACACTCTATACCAAAATAAGGCTAAAATGGTAGATGATTTAAACATAAAGAATGATATTATGGTAAATTAGGGGAACATTGAATAGCTTACCTGTCAGATCTATGGAAAAGGGAAGAATTTATAATCAAACAAGATATAGAGTGCATTACAAGATAAAAAATGAATAAGTTTGATTATCTTAAATTTAAAAGGTTTTGTACAAACAAAACCATGCAACCAAGATTAGAAGAGAAACAACAAACTGGAAAAAAATTTTTATAACAAATTTCTCTGATAAATGTCTCAAATATGTAAAGAGCTAAGTCAAAATTTATAAGAATCCAAGTCATTCCCCAATTGATAAGTGGTCAAAGGATATGAATAGGCAGTTTTCAGATGAACAAATCAAAGCTATCAATAATCATATGAAAAAATGTTCTAAAAATCTCTCTTGATTAGAGAAATGCAAATTAAAACAACTCTGAGGTACCACCTCACAGCTATCAGATTGATCAACATGACAGGAAAGGAAAATGATAATTTTGGAGGGAATGTGGCAAAATTGGGATATTAATGCATTGTTGGTGGAATTGTGAACTGATCCAACCATTCTGGAGGGCAATTTGGGATTATGCCCAACAGGCTAAAAAAAAAAAGCATACTTTTTGATCCAGTAATACCACTACTGGGTCTGTATCCTAAAGAGACTTTTTTTAATGGGAATATGTTTGTATAAAAATATTTATAACTACTCTTTTTGTGGTGACAAAGAATTGGAAACTAAAGGGATATCCCTCAACTGGAGAATGACTGAACTAATTGTGGTATATGATGGTGATGGAATACTATTGTGCTATAAGAAAATCATGAACAAGATGATTTCAGACAGAGCTAGAAAGACCTATACAGACTGATGCAGAGTGAAATAAGTAGAATCAGGAGAACATTATACACAGTAACTTCAATATTATGGAATGATCAAATGTGATAGACTTTGCTACCAATAGCAATATGATAATCCAGGGCAATTCTAAAGACTTATGAAAAAGAATGCTATCCACTTCCAGAGAAAAAACTGTCAGAGTAGAAATGCAGATGAAAATATATGATTTATCACTTGTTTATTTGGGTATATGTTTGGGGGGTTTGGGCTTTATAAGATTATTCAATTATAAAAATGAATAATATGGAAATAGGTTTTGCACGATAATACATTTATAACCCAGACTAAATTGTTTGTCAGCTCTGGGAGGGAGGAGGGAAGAAGGAAGAAGATAATATGGATCATATAACTTTGGAAAACTTATGTGGAAATTTGTTATTAAAATTTTTTAATTATTAAATTTTTTAATAAGACTAAAGATTAGGGGAAAATGGGGACAAAAGTGGGAGGAATCTATTAGAGAAAATGGAATGCAATGGGATCAAGGGTGCAAGTAAAGGAGTTTGCCTTGGCAAAGTGACAGGTTAATTCTTCATGTGGGAGGAGTAAAGGAGAAGATTGGGAGAATTTCAGGGAGACATCTGAGTAATGTGAAATGAGAAGAGGGAACTCTTGGCAATGGCCTCAGTTTTGGTGAATTTTATACAGCAAGGTCCTCAATAGAAAAAGTGAGGAAAGTGACACTTGAGGAATGCTGGAAAAGGTTTGGAATAGCTGCTGTCCTGAGGAGAACTAACTGATAGGGATGTTTAAAAGGATTACCTTGCTACAGTGAGGGTCCAGTTGAGATTATGTAACATAAATGTGTAGTGGACCTAGTCAACACAACTTCTTGATTTCCTCCAACTCCATTCAAAAGAGTATGTAAAGAGGAGTAAAGATGGTAGATAATGGGAGTAATCAACAGCTGAGTTTGGTAAGACATGATCAGCAATAGGACAAGCAGGCAAGGGATTTGAGTGTTTAAAGGATAGTGAAGAGTTGAACTGATTATCCAAGGAAGTGAGTTAAGGGAAGGAAGAATAGCCTTTATAGAGGTAATGGCCTGAGAAAGGATTGAAAGGTGGAAGGATTAAATTACACCATGAGGACAAAGAAAAGGGGATTGGAGGTTGAAAAGCAGAGAAAATATAGAATGATAAAAAAAAATTATGATCAAATAAAGGAATTTCAAAGTTCACAAACATGGGAAGGGGAAACATAAATGAAGACAAGATCAGGGTATGGCTCTGGGGATAACTATGGGAGAGCAGAGGAGTAGGTCATAAGACTAATAGACTAAGGAAATTTGAAGTTAGGGTATTTGAAGGAATATCAACACATTTGTTGAAGTTCCCTAGGGCAGTCTTGGCAAAGTAATAGTACATGTGCCAGGCTGGCATGGAGGGAGCTGCTCCATTCCCCCTCTTCCCAGTGTCCAATGATATTTTTTGCATGCCCCACCCCTCTGTCCAGCTGCCCAAAGTAAGCACTTCCTCCCTCAGCTCTGAGGTAATACAGGGGGCTCACCGATAGCTTCAAGTTGCAGTTTGGGCATACAACTCAAAAATGTTCCCCAATGCTGCCCTAGGATATTGGCAGAAATCAAAGTGGAGAAAAAGACTGTGAATCAGGCATTGAACTCATTGAGGAAGGAAGGTTTCTTAAGTGTCTATGGATAACAGACACTAGAATCTAAATTGAGTGATGAATGTGGATAATATCAATCTCAAAAAAGAAGATGCTTAATGAAGAAGGCAGGGGGGATCTGGATGTCGCAATGGGAAGCAAATAGCATTTAGACTTCCCTACCACCAGCAGTGAGTATTTGGGTGTATGATTTTTTTGCTCTGCTTCATTGAAGGATTGGGGGTGGAATGATGAGTATAAGAACAACCAGTATTTGAAAGAGTAGTCAAGTATGAAGTGTCAGAAAGGCAGAGCCAGGTCTCAATAAGATCCAGAAGATGGAGAGAATGAGAAAGGAGAAGGTTTAAGATGAAAGCAAGTTTGTGACTTATGGAACAGATATTCTAATGGAAGGAGTGAATAGGTCTAGAGCTATGATGGTGGACCTATGACACAAGTGCCAAAGAGGGCACACAGAGCCCTCTCTGTGGGCCTGTGCATGCTGTCACCCACCAGAGTTTGTTACTAGAAAGGCAGAGGGACTTGGGCAGAGCTGCTCCCTTACCCCTCTCTATACTCCCTGAGGACATTCTTCACTTCACCAACCCCTCCACCTAGAAGCCCAATGGGAGCACTTCCTCCCTCCCCTGTCTGAGGGTAAGGGGAGGCAGGGCACATGCGGCATTGGGTCGGGGGAGAGGCATGGCACCCAGTCTCTAAAAGGTTCGCCATCACTGATCTAGAGTATGACACTGGAGATGGGACAGGTAGGGTTGAAAGGGATGAGAATAAGAAAGCAGACAATGGAAGATGGGGAATGTCTTTTGTACAAAGGCAACCATGGGTTCAGAATCTCTTGAATGGTGAGATTATGAGGAGATAGGAGTACTCTAACTATTGAGGAATGAATTTAAGCAGAGTGTCAGTGGGTGGAAGAGGTCCACTGAAGGAGGTAGATGATTACACCACTCAAGCCCCTTTCCTTAAAGACCAATCAACAGGTAGGTAGTGATGGTGTGTTCTGTGCCACCCAGATGTCCTGCCTCGTAATAAGCAGGAGCAGGGGAAGGAGAGTCAACAGAGAATTTAGGAGCTAGCAGTTTGAGCTGGGTCTGGTAGGGCAAGTCCTCCAGAGTACTGTAAAGGCCCTGGAGCAAAGACAGAGATTAGAAATAGGGTAGCCTGGATTGGAGGTGGTGGGAAGGCCGTGGAATGAAGGAGCCAGAGTCAGGTAGCCTGAGTTGGGATTGAAGCAAGACTAACAGGGAAAGGGTAAGAAATGGTCTCCATAAGTGTTTCCTTTCTTCCTTAGTTAATCACATTTAAGGGTAAAAAGGACAAAGAAAATGTTAATTGTCTTCTGTAGAGTGACAGGAAGTTTAGTAGGTAAAAAGGAGGGGGAAAAGGAAGAATTAATCCCTCAATCTATCAATCATCAAGTATTTATTATTAGGCCTGGGGAAACAAACACAAAGAAAGAAACCATTCCTACTTAAAGAAGCTGACATTCTAAAGGAAAGGGAAAAAAAGATTCTAATACTCTGCCTCATCTAGTCAGGGTGAATAAACATTAATTGAGAAATGCAGAATCATCCACAAGCAGCTACTCTCCCATTGAGTGGCCTCTGCAACAATCCTTGTAGTTATCTTATTCAGGGACTCCATCCCAAGGTTATATCAGAAGGTGACTCTACCCTTTCTTTTCAGTTGTATCATGACCTTTTAATATTTTCCCAGAAGCCAACTATATAGGCTCTGGCATTGCAATCCTGTAATCTAACACAACTGCATAAAAACTCTGCCTCATGGGCAAAACTGAGTATGTAATGAGAACCTGAGCTGCTGCTTTCCTAAAACCTTAGGTCATAGAACCCTTCAACTCAGCCAGAACAAACTGGGATTCTGCCAAAGGAGGCTAGAGTTCCTTGAAGGCTGCTCAAATTTGAAGGGTCAGAAGTAGAGGACAGTGGCATTAAAAAAAATTACTTAAAGGTGAGTAGAGGGCTAGCTGCTATGAATCCTATGGTAAACTGAGTCTCCTAATAAATGAAGGGAAAGGGAACGAACATCTATTAAGCACCTACTATGTGCTAGAAACTTGTACTAAGCACTTGACAAGTTTTACTTCATTTAATTCTCACTACAATCTATGAGGCAGATGCTATTATTATTTCCAATTTATAGTAGAGGATACTGGAACAAGCAAAGATTGTGACTTGCCTGAATTACTCAGCTTGTAAATCTGAGATCAGATTTGAACTTGGGTCTTCCTCACTCCAGGCCAAGTTTCTATCCATCACACCACCCAGCTACCTAAAAGCATAATACTTGCCCTCCATTCCAAATATTTTATTAATATCATTTACTTGATGCTGAACAGAAATTATGATAACTTTGATTCACTTGATCCTATAAATAGCCAGTATTTTTTTGCATTCTGTCCTAGTCACACTGGTTTGCTAGCTTCTTCATAAGCAATATTCCCTCTCCCAATTCACCTCCACGCTTTGGTAAAATTGGCCTCCCATGTCTAGAATTCTTTCCCTCCTTATTCCAGTTTCACAGAATCCCTAGGAGTCATCTCTGACACATGCCTATCCTAATTCCCCCAGCTGTTGGAACTCTTTCCTCTGGAAATTACTTTCTATACATTTTGTGTAAAAAAAGGAAAATTAAGGGAAGTGCCTGATTAAATTTGGAATATAGGGAATGAGGCATTTCTCATACAAATTGAAAAAACATAATAAAGGAGAGGTCATTGTTAGTCACTAAATGAACTGAAGAAATTTCTCAATCTTTAGATTATAGAGTATTGGTTTTGGGGTGAAAGCAACTGATGGCCACAAGGTTCTTTTAATAACTGATTTCCAGATCAGCTTTATGTTCTACATAAAAAAGCAAGCTAGCTCTGAATCAGTTGAGAAGAGAGGGAATTTGGAGTGAAAAGAGAGTCCAGTATAACACCTTAGAGTACATTCATTGAGGGGGCATGGCATGGATGCTTATGTAGCAAGGAAAACCAAGAGAGTACAGACAGGAGTAGAATCAGGAAAGAGGAGTACCACGAAAAGCCAAAGAAGATTTAAGATAATGGATAATGCTGATTACATTAAAAAGCTTTATACAGGGGGCAGCTGGGTAGCTCAGTGGATTGAGAGCCAGGCCTAGAGACGGGAGATCCTAGGTTCAAATCCGGCCTCAGACACTTCCCAGCTGTGTGACCCTGGGCAAGTCACTTGACCCCCATTGCCTACCCTTACCACTCTTCCACCTATAAGTCAATACACAGAAGTTAAGGGTTTAAAATTAAAAAAAAAAAAAAAAGCTTTATACAAACAAAACCAGTGCAACCAACATTAGAAGGAAAGCAGATGTTTGCCAGCTGGGGGGAAGAGAAAGGAAAAATTTTGGATTATTAAAAAGTCAGAAAGCAATATTCAAAAAATTGTTTCTACAAGTAATTGAAACAATAATAAAAGTAATGAGTTGGTTAAAAAAAAGAAAGCAAAGAACTAAGAAAAAAATTTTACCGCGAGAAAATCTGATAAAGGTCCCATTTCTCAAATATATAGAGAACTGAGTCAATTTTATAAGAATATGTCATTCCCGGGGGCAGCTGGGTAGCTCAGAGGATTGAGAGCCAGGCCTAGAGACGGGAGGTCCTAGGTTCAAATCAGGCCTCAGACACTTCCCAGCTGTGTGACCCTGGGCAAGTCACTTGACCCCCATTGCCTACCCTTACTACTCTTCCACCTATAAGTCAATACACAGAAGTTAAGGGCTAGAAAGAAAGAAAGAAAGAATATGTCATTCCCCAATTGATAAATGGTCAAAGGATATGAACAAGCAGTTTTCAGGTGAAGAAATTGAAGCTATCTATAGTTATAGGAAAAAGGGCTCTCACTCACTCTTGATTAGAGAAATGTAAATTAAAACAATTCTAAGGTACTACCTCATATCTATCAGATTGAGTAATATGACAGAAAAGGAAAATGAACAGTGTTGGAAGAGATATGGGAAAACTGGGACACTAATACACAACTGGTAGAATTGTGAACTTATCCAACCATTCTGGAGAACAATTTGGAACTATGTCCAAAGGGTTTTAAAACTGTGTATACCCTTTGATCCAGTAATACCACTACTAGGTCTGATCCCAAAGAACTCAAAAAAAAGAAAAAAGAACCTCTTTGTACAAAATTATTTATAGAAACTCTAATTTTAGTGGCAAATAATTGGAATTTGAAGGGATGTCCATCAATTGAGGAATGGTAGAACAAGTTGTGGTATATGATTATAAAAGAATACTATTGTGCTATAAGAAATGATAAGCAGAATGATTTTAGAAAAACCTGAAAAGACTCTACATAAATTGATGCAAAGTAAAGTGAACAGAACCAGGAGAACACTGCACAAATAACATCAATATTATATGATGATCTACTGTGAATGACATAGCTATTCAGAGCAACACAATGCTCCAAGACAATCCCAAAGGATTTCTGATGAAGAATGCTATCTACCTCCAGAAGAAGAACTGATAGAGTCTGAATGCAGACCCACAGCACACTATATTTCACTTTCTTCATTTTTGTTGTTGTTGGAATTCTCTTCCACAAAAGGTGATATGAAAAAATGTTTTACATGATTGCACATGTAAAATAACTTTATCAGATTGTTTACCTTCTCAAGGAAGACGAAGTGAGAAAATTTAGAACTCAGAAAAACCCCAAAATGAATGTCAAAGATGGTTTTTACATGTAATTGGGGAAAAAATAAAAGGAAATAAGGGACCAAAGAGTATCAAGGAGAAAAGGGGGCTCTGCAATGTCAAATGTTAAGAGGTGAAAAAAAGGATGAGAACTGAAAAAAGAACATTAGATCTGCCATTTCATTTGAATGATGAAGTCAGAAGCCAGATTGCGGAGAGTTTATAAGAGAGTGAGAGTAGTATAGGCACCAATATGAGAGTTTGACTACCAAAGGAAAAAGAGACCAAGAACAATAGCTTGTTGAATAATAACATCTAATGAAGGATTTTTTAAAAAAGAATGAAGGAAATAGACTTGATTGTAGGTAGCAAAGAAGTGAGTAAACAGGGAGAAATTGAAAATTAATGAGGAAGTAAAAGTAGGAGCAATTTGCTATAGAAAATGGAAGGGGATAGGATCAAGGATACACAGAAAAGGGATTCATCTTTTCTCAAACATAAAGGAGGAAATCAGAAGAAATGTTGTTCAAGGGGTTATGAGATGAAGAGGAGAGAAGAGAGGTTCTCTCAAAGAATGGCTATTAGACGTTTTGTTCATAGGCAGTCTACAAGGGAATTTCAAGGACATGGTTTCCTGAACCTTCTGTAAAAAAGTTCAAGGAGAAGAAAAGTTCAAGCTTGATATCTAGAGTTGGCATCCTGCTATTAGGGAAATGGAATGCCTCAGAACTGAGATCCTAAGGGAGAGGAAATAGAGATACTCTCCAGATATTCTCAGATAAGGTTCTGGTTTTCTGAAAGAACTTGGCAGGATTCTAGAAAAGAATTTTAGGGTACCAAGAGCCATCGGTGGGGTTTATAGCTAGCCAGCAACCAGGAGGGCAACATGCCCTGTAGAGAACAAGCCCAGTGAGCCCATCAAAGCAATGCATCTAACCAAGATATGTAAAAGCTCCATATTCACTCACTCTCCTCATTGATATGATTTATGTTTGCAGACAACTAAATCCTAAATTTACAGGGGGAATGTTCTACTATAAATCTTACTATGCTGTTCCAGCAAATGCTTTTGCTTTGGGTTCATTGTGTCCTTCGGATAACTAATTAAAGGTAAACAAATCAGTGAGGGCATGTGGGCTATAGTTTTAGGCATACAGATCCACCAAGCACCTACAACCTAGGACAGTTGTTCGGGGAGAACCCAAACAGTGTATTTAACATGTGTACATGTTGTTGCCCCCCTTGTAGAATCTAAGCATTTTGAGAACAGAAATGGTTTCATTTTGCCAGTGCCTAGCACAATTTCTTGAAAATAATAAGTGTTCAATAAATATTTGTTGAATTCCTGATGAAAAGACCAAAGTTGAATGAAAAATCAAAGCATAAAAATGTAAACAGGAAAGAGAAATCAAAAGACATTAAATAAGATTAAATGGTTTGCATACCGACATGGGAAGATGATTCTTATAACTCCCAAGAACTTATCTTTATTAGGCCACTTATAAGGAGTATACATAGACAGGGAGCAAAGGTGTGAGTTGATTATGATGGAAGGATATCGAAAGAATAGAATTAAGGGATGAGAAAGAGGAATGCATTGGGAGAAGGGGGGAATAGAATCAGGTGGATTATTTGACATAAAAGAGGCAAGAAAAAGCTTTTACAGTGGGGAGGTAGATGGGAGAGATGGGGAGAGGAGAACTTGAACATTATTCTCATCAGAATTGACTTAAAGAGGGAAGAACATACACAATCAATTAGGTATAGAAATCTATCTTACCTCACAAGTAGGAAGGGAAGGGGGTAAGAAAAGGGGGTAGGACTCGATAGAAAAGTGGGAAAATTGGAGGATTTGGTGTTCAGAAGCTAAACACTTTCATGGATAGACAGAATGAAAGAGAGAAGGGATAAACAAGGGTGAGAGAATTGGATGGCAAATAAAATACACATAACAGTGAAAAAATTTTACACCTGTTTCTCAAATAAAGTTCTCATTTCTCAAATACATAGAGAAGTGAGTTGAATATATAAGAATACAAGTCATTCCCCAATTGATAAATGGTGAAAGGATTTGAACAGGCAGTTCTCAAAGTAATTGAAGCTCTCTATATTCATGCAAAATGCTCTAAATCACTATTAATTAGAGAATGCAAATTAAAACAACTCTGAGGTACCATACAACACCTATCAGATTGGCTATTATGACACAAAAGGGAAAATGACAAAATTTGGAGGGGATATGGGAAAACTGAGACATTAATGCACTGTTAGGGGAGTTGTGAACTGATTCAACCAATCTGGAAAGCAATTTGGATCTATATCCAAAGGGCTATAAAACAATACAAACTCTCTGACCCAACAAATACCACAACTAGGTTTGTAACCCAAAGAGATAAAAATGGGGGGAACTATATACACAAAAATATTTAAAGCAGTTCTGTTTATGGGGGGCAAAGAATTGGAAAGTGAGGAGATGCCTATCAATTGGAGAATGGCTGAGTAATTTATAGTACATGATTGTAATGGAATACTATTTTGCTGTAAGAAATGATGAGCAGGAGGAGCTCAGAAAACCCTAGAAAGATTTAAAGGAATTGAAGCAGAGTAAAGTAAGCAGAACCAGGAGAATACTGTACACAGTGACAAGACTGTACAATGAACAACTCTGAATAAATTAGCTATTCTCAGGAATACAATGATCCAAATCAATGCCAAAAGACACATGATAAAAAAAAATGCCATCTGCTTGCAGATAAAGAACTGATGGAGTCTGAATCCAGACCAACTCAAACTTTTTTTCACTTTCATTCTTAATTTTTTTTGTTTGGGCTTCCTTCCACAAAAGGATTAACATGGGAAAATGTTTTACATGATTGTACATGTAAAATCTATATCAGATTGTTTACCATATGGGGGAAGAGTAATCCAGAGGGTTTGAGGGAGAATGAAGGGAGTGAGGGAGACTCAAAATTCTTTTCAAAATGTTGGAAACTGTTTTTAACATGTAATTGGGAGAAGGGGATTAAATTAAATTTAGCTGATTAATCCCTTAAAAACTGAATATAAAACTACTATACCTGCTGATTCTATCTCCTCTGATAGATTGTAAATTCTCTGTGGGAATGGAGTTTTTTTTTTGTTGTTGTTGTTTTCTGTAGCCCAAGCACATTGGGTATGAACCAAAAGGGTAATATTTGTTGAATTGGGTTGGCACTAATATCACTGGATAATAGAATTTAGAGGATGGAGGGAACCTTGAAGATCATCTAGTATAATCCTATCATCCTATAAAGAAAGAAACTGAAGTAAAGAGACTGTGACTTGTCCAAGTCTTGACAAAGATAATAAGTAGCTTCCACATCATTCAAACCCAGGTCTTCTGACTCCAAATCCAGGGCTCTTTTTACTATATCAAGGAAGGGAATGCCTAAGAAACTAGATGTGGATGGCATAATGGTCTAGCAATGAAATAAAATGTAAAATGAGCTCATTCACTCAGTTGCATCTTCTGAGCATATCACCTTGATATCCTGAGCATACCCTTACTCATTCCGTTATATACCAGAACCTTCCTCTGATGTATTATCCATAAGACACTTATTCGGAGCCTATAAATCATAAGAGTAGGGACTATTTTATTCATGTCTTTATATTCCATCATCACATTTGCAGTCTACTCTCTTTGCCTGGCTTGATGAAGTAGTGAAACCTGTAGCTAAATGCTGCTAACCCCTATTGCAGGGTCTAGCCCTAGACATGGGCCTCATCTCTAGCACGTTGCCATAGGAACTGCTCATTCCTATTCTTACTGGGCTCTTCACCAGCTCCATATCACCACTTGGCAGTGTTTCTAATTCCAAAAAGAAAAGCCTCTGATATGCTCAATCCTTTTCCCCATATTTACGGGTAGATTTAGAGGGCAAAGACCAGAATTGGGGTCTTGTTTCATTTTTACCAGATTTAGAACCTTTCCCACCCTAATTCCCTCTTACCCTTGTACCTTCCCCTCACTAAAGGTACTAATTATTCTGCTATCCTCAGCTTAGTTGCAGAACTGGATGAGTGGTTTCCTACATAGTTACTAGTTCAAAACAAGTCTACAATCTTTCCATTTAAATATTGACAAAAACCTCTTTACCACTATGGTTATGATGATTGATTGCTGTCACAGAATTAAGGTTATATATGAAGTGATGATGAAAAATATTACATTTTAAAAAACTTATCTCATTGACATAGGTCAGCACTGATACCCAATGTTATGAGGACTATTCTAATGGTAAAAATTGGAGACAAATTAACCTGAGGAAAAGCCTGTTCCAAGGTTGTAAAATTTTTTCATTAAACCACTGACCACCTTCCTTAGAACTTTCCAGGGGTCAGGGGAATCTGATACATAGTCCATTTAAAAAAAAACAGTAATATGAAATAAAGAGCATGGTTTCAATATACAATCTTCTTTTGTGTTGTCTTTTTTTGTTGCTAGAAATGCTTAAATTCCAAATTTTTTTAAAATAACATATAATTCATCTGTACCCTCTTTGGCTGAATCAGTCAAGGTCCCTCCCTCTTCCTCCCAAAATTTTAGGCACATGGGACAGAGAACCAGTAACCACTGCAATTTGCTGAGTTCCTAGGAACACCTTCCATAGTATGATTTTGGTTAAACTAGATTGGAGCTGAGCTATCTACAGACCTGAATTAGAATGAGTGTGCTAATAGAGGGAGGGAAAAGAGAAAGGAAGGATGTGGATGGAGTGAGAGCAGAAAAATACACATTGTTCAGCCACATAGTCAAGCATCATACCAGTCCATCACACACCGCTGTTGGGGACCTCTTCTCTCCTCTGGCTTGGAGAGATTAGCCGCTCCAGCACAGAGGTCTCTGCGCCCACACCCTACTCCCTTATGTGGAGAAGTCTGCAGGAAAAAGGCCTTTCTTGGGTCTTATTTAACTGCCCCTCCCTGCAGTTTGAGCTCACTCCCCGGTGTCCCCTTTCTCCTTGAAGGTGGAGAACAACCAGTCACTATCTTCTAAATCACAAGGTTCCCCTAGAGATTGGGGACAGCTGGGGGCCCTATCTCCAGCATTGGGGCAAGAGACCCTTGGGTGGGGGGGAGGTGGCTTAAAGAATGAGCATGAAGGGAAGACCTTTTTAGAGCATAAGGGGAGTAGGGCAGGGGTTGGAATGAGAGGTTAGAACCAGGTATGGCACACCTCAGGCCATCAGGGGAAGAGATGCTAGCCCAGTGTGGGATGACATAAACGGAGAGAACCAGCCTTACAGAGAAAGGCCTCGAGGAGCAGCAACGTGGCTCCCCCGACCCCAGAAAAAAAGTCCTATCGAGCAGCTCTTGCTGCTGACCAGCCGGACCCCCCCACACACACACACTTTCTTTCGGGTCCCTTACCTCCCTCCGCCCCTGCCTCGTGCCTCAGCCCGGGTCCAGCCGCAGCAGGTTTGAGCGAGGCAGGTGGGAGGGGGAGGGGGAAGAGAGCTGAGGAGGGGGAGGGGAAAATCAGGGAGGGAGAGTTGGGGGAAGGAGGGAAGAAGGTCCCCGCCCCTGCGTATAGAGAGCCCCGCGGCCTCACACTGTCCCCTCTTCAGACAAGAGCTTCAGCCCCGCCCCTGCAGTGCCGGGTCCCCGCCCCCTGACGAGATTCAGCCAATGAGCAGCCTCATCCATAGCCCTTTAAGAGCCGCGCACTCTCCCCGCCGCAGCCTGGCTCCTGGCGGCCTAGCGCGCCCGCGGAGGTTTCCATGGAGACCGAGGCTGGGCCCGGGAGGCCTGCCGGCGTTGCCATGGAGACAACTCCCGGGCTGGGGTTCTGCAGCCCCGGCTCGCGGTTGGTTCAGAGCCCCGGGGAGGTGCCGCGCGAGGCTGGGGTGGCGGCCGCATGCTGGGACCCGCGGAAGCACTCCTTACTCATCGTGATCGGAGACATCGGCACCGAAAGCCAGCTTCGGGCCGTTCGGGTCCACCTGGAACAAGGTGAGAACCATGGTCCCGGCTGTGCTCAGTGCATCCTCCGCCCCATGTTGCTAGTCTTATCTGCATCGTTTAACCTGTGCATCTTCATCTTTCATCTCAAATCTCCACATCCCCAGCATCCCGTGCATTTTATTTACCTACACCATTTACCCAAGGCATCTTCCTTCTCAGTTCTATACATCCTTCATATGACCCCAGCTTCCCCCATGGGTTAACCACACCTAACTTCCCATGCCTTTCCGCACTCCCCACTGCTGTCCCGCAGTCTCCAGAGGTTTCTGTATAACCCCTCACGCCTCTCCGGACTCCGCCCCCTCCCCTCCCCCGTGTCCCGCAGTGTCTCAGGACCTCTAATCTTCCCAATGGTCCCGTTCTCTTCCTAGAGAGTTTTAAACCAGGCGCAACAATCAGGTCCCAGGTCAACCTCAGTCATGATCCCTGGAGAGTGGAGGAAACACCAGGGCTCTTTTCAGTTGCCTCTGATAGTTCTCTGAACCTCTGGGAACTAAGGAGCTAGCTAGGGACCATGATACGACCTTCTGGGGTCTATGGCGCAGCACTGCAGAGACACCACCTGCGGGGGGGTACTATCAGTCTGCTGTAGGGTGGAGCAGAGGAGGGGGTAGAGAAGAAAAGTCTAGAATCAAATAGCTGAAATAAAGCAGGAATGACAGCAAAGCGAGGACAGAACTGGCTTTTTGTTTTTGTTTTTTTACTTCTAAGCATTAAGAAAACTATTATAGAAAATTGCTAGATAAAAACTCATTCTTGGCAAAGTTTATACCATCCTGGAATAGCCTTGAGAAGGTAAAAGTGAGGACAGATTTTCCTTAGCTTTGCAGATTTGCCAGTGAAGCTGATCTCTGAAACTGAATTTCTACCCCTTGTGCATGCCTTGAGGCTCTTTTTCTTCCTGCACCTGCTACTTCTCAAACATTGACCATTTTGACCCCATCTTTCTCTCTCCTTCTATCTCAGGAATTCTCTCTTGGAACATTGACTTATCTGCCTGCAACCTGAATCAGCAGCTGAGACTCTTCATAACCCGGCACTTAGCCCACTTCTCCTCAGAGGTCAAAGGTCAGGTCTTTCTGTAATTGTCTATATCCCTTGGGGTAAGGGGCTGTACATCTGGGCAGGAGCTGGGTCTTGCTATTGGGACTTCGGTCCAGGAAGGGCTGGGCCTTTTGGGAATTCCAGGATCCCTGAAACCAATGGGGTGGTGCCTAGGGGGATACTTGGGGGAGGACAGACATAGAGATCTGGCTCAGCCAGAACAGAGGGATGATTTGGTGACAACTGTTAGAATGACATTCATTAGTCCTATAGATAGGAATTGGATACTTCTCCAATTTAAAAAAAAATAATTTGCCATGAAAAACCTGCTCTTTCCTTCCTACCTTCCTCTTCTCTTTTTCCCACCTTCCATCTTTAGAGCTCCCAGAGTCTCCTTCTCAGCAACACTTTTCTTCTTGTCATTCACACAGTCCATCTACCAATCAGTCAGTCAAACAAGCATTTAATGTTTACCATGTGCCACTCATGGTGCTAAGCATTGGGGATAAAAAGAAAAACAAAAATAGTCCCTGTCTTCAACCAGTTTTCTTGTTCCTCCCATTTGGACTTTTGGGGATCTCTCCTAACAAGGTTGACACTGAAGTCCTAGGCACCAAGGTGAGGTAGATCCTATAGGTCCTGAGTAAATCTTAGATCCATTTTATGGGGCTAGTCACATCCCCCGAGGAAAAGCTAACTCAGAACAAAAGTCAGATGTTATTATTTCTTGCTTTATTGGATTGTAATTGGATTTAGAGACTTTAGAAAATATAATCTTAGGAACTCTAATTCTTGGTTGCAAAAGCATTTTCCTAGATTCCTAGGAGGCATCTAGGCCTGGGCTGTGAGGAGATGAGATAATGTGCAATCTCAATATAAAAGCACTAAGAGCCATAGCTCAAAAGAAGCATGAGTAGGCACATTATTGGCAAAGTATTGATATATTGAGCCCAAGTAGCTCTAGTTTCATATATATAAAACAATGGTTGCAAGATCCCTTCATCTGATTATAATTCACAGCCTAACAGTCAGCTTCTAAATTAGCTAGTGTGTGGATTATCCAAAAGATCCGTCCTCCTCCTCCTCTTCATCCTTTTCCTATTTTCTCCTCCTATTACCTGCTCACTGACACCTCCAGAAATAGTGCTTTTTCCTCCCCCTCTTCTTCTTTTTCCTATACTTCCCTCCTACTACCTGCTCACTGACACCTCCAGAGATAGTGCTAGAGAAGGGAGAGAAGAAGGTTAATATAGTCAGTTCCCTATTATCTACATATGGATTGGTATATTTGGTGGATTATCGGCAGTATTTTTTTTTAAATCCCAGGCTGACATCTCTTGGACACTCAGAATTCTTTTGGGCTACATACTCCTTGTGGTGTCAGATGTTGCATGCTTGAGAAATATCAACTAATTTTAATACCAGGATAAATAAGCAAAACATAATTAGATCAATTTGTCTTCTAAAAATAAAACAATGCATTATGAAATAAAATATAAATGGTTTTTGGATGACCTGTAGTAGATTATCCACACCATCACTTCCACCATTAGTACTGATAAGGAAAAAAAATGTGACTTGCTACTTTTTACTATGAATGCTCTGACAAAAACTGAACAGAAGGGAAGAGTAAAAACTATTACCTAAATTGAGGTTTGGTGTTATCTCTCTGTCTTAACTATCCATGATTAATTATCATTCTCTATAATTGTGGAGTCTTGATAATAATAACAATGTCATAATAATTACATTTGTGCCTTGCCTTTTTACATTTCACAAGGTGCTTTTTACACTTCTTTTTTACCTTCTCAACAATCCAATGGAATAAGCAGACATTACTATCCCCATTTTATAAATGAGGAAACTGATGGTCAGTTTCCTGATTCCTAAATTGCCCAAGGTCACAGAACTAAGGATTAAAACTCTGGGGCCTTTGAATCAAGTATAGACTGTGTCAGAGGGCAACTAAGTGGCTCAGTGGATAGAGAGCCAGGCCTGGAGACAGGAAGTCCTGGGTTCAAATATGACCCCAGACACTTCCTAGGTGTGTGATCCTGGGCAAGTCACTTAATCCCCATGGCCTAGCCCTTCCAGCTCTTCTGCCTTAGAACCAATACTATTGGTTCTAAGACAAAGGGTAAGGGTTTTAAGAAAAAAAAAGTAAAAAAATGAATAGGCTGTATTGAAGGATAATATAAGAAATACAGCTCAGAATTTAAGACAAGCAATTGAATCACATTCTTAAGTCAGGACACAGAGGAACACAGAGAATAACAGAATGAGACACACACAACAGAGACACAGTCATACTTAGACACTCAGACAAAAATGCAAATACTCAGCCCAGCCCAGTTTTCTTCAACCACAGGCTTTGCCATAGCAGTTAAGGCTCATAGGATCAAGGCTTTTTTTCCCCTCTCATAGAAAGTACCAGCGTACTGGTACTATTTTAGACATCAACATTTGTTTGGTGGCAGATCAATGTCCACAAAGATAGGGGTGGGGTGTCTTGAGGAATTTCCAGGAAAAAAAAAAAGATACTACTGAACATAGTCCCAGACTCACCCTGCTTTGTTTCTCCTACAAGTCAAACATCCTCAAATACCAATAGAAATACATACTACATTCTCACCAGCTGTCTCTGAGATACCAGCCAGTCCAGAGCAGCTGTAAACACTTCACCCCTGTGCCTGGGAAGTCTATGAGATAGCAAGATACAGATGAAGCATAGGAATAGAAGAAGCCCTGTAAATCACCTCATCCAGCATCCTCCTTTTTCAGAAAAGGAAAGTAAGGCCTGGAGTGGAGAACTATCTAATTCAAAGTCACACAGTGAAGTTATTGGCCTAACCAAGGCTAATACATAATAACATATATATTTTAAGTTTACAGTGTCTCATCCCCTATGCTCATCCCACAGCCTACTCTGATCTTTTCCCCTGCCCTCTTTCTCTCTACAAGGGCATGGCACAACCCTATTCCAAGAAGTGGCTGAAAAAAGATAGAAGTTTATCTTCTAGGAATAGAATAAGGGAATATCCCCTACCCCTACAGCACTTGGGAAGAGTCTCTGGGAAGAGAGGTCATCCTTAAAAAGGAAACAATGATCACCTGCCTAGTGCCTTCTGGTGGTCAGAGAATGTCACTGTCATCCCAGAGGATAAGTGCAGCTTTGCAGAACATAGAACCAAAATGGTGACCCCGTACCTGCCCTTTGGTGAATAATGACAGTTCACAGGATCATAGTATTAGAGGGGAAAGGAACCTTAGAGGTCTAGACCAAGGCACTAATTTTGCAGAGGAGGAAACCAAGGGAGGCCCAATAATTTATTCAGGGTTACATAGATAAGATGGCAAGCCTAGGATTCAAATCTTGGGTTTCTGGCCATAAATCTAAGCATTCCTTCCATTGCACAACAATATTTTTTTTTCAGTCTTTTTAGCACAAATCCAGAACCAAATAAGAGTTTTGGGTTAGGATGATCTTTCTATTTTTGAGTATTTGCAGGGAGTCAGTGGTATGGGGGGCAAGGTTTTAAAGGAAAAAAAAAACATAATTCCAAGGTTGATTATCCGGGATGGTGGTCCTGGTCTACTTGTTTTAAAGAGCACAGATAGTCCTTGGCGTCTGAGAGCTAAGAAAGCTTCCAGATTCTCTCCCAAGCCATGCCTGCTCCTTAGCAGGTAGATTTATCTACTCTTCAGACACCACAGCCAGGGGACACAAGTGTTATGTGATGAAGCAGTACTGACCTGGCCCTCTGGAATCAATGACATCACCAAAGCCTTTCTGAACCCCTCTATAGGATCCTTTTTGTTCCATTTAATATAATAATGTGCTTTTTGGAAAAAAAAATAGTGTTTAAGTAGGCATATGTCTTCCTAAGTCTATGAGATTTTGCTCTGCTTTCTTCAAAATGTCACTCCCAAAGCAGGCCTGGGACTCAGTGGGTGGGTGGAAGCAGAGAGCAAGCTATAACTCTTGTCAGAGCTGAAACGGTCCCCAGAGTATGTCCCTCACTCTTTTCTCAACACAAGGTCCTTAGATATATGTCTGGGCGGAGCAGGGAGTGGGTAGAAAGTGCTTTTTAAACGCTGTTGGGGAATAGGAATGGAAGATCAGTGGAGAGGGCTTTTCTTGCTATTATTCCTATTGGTGATGGTAAGAGCCCAGCCCCTCCAGCCTTTTGCCATAATTTTCCATGTTTTACCTTCCTAACCCTGCTCTTATCAGTCCCTACTCTCCCCCTCTACACTGGCAGGGTGTGGGGAGGAGGCTCCCCCTACTCTGGCACCGTGGCTATTTTGCATCCCTGAATCTGAACAGGAACCCCTCCCCCTTACTAGGATACTCCATGACTCAGCTCCTCCTCTAACTGCAGAGTTACGAGGGGGATGGGAGATCCTGGCCATCCAGGACCAGAGACCGATTTGCTTTCTCTGACCTTCTAGTGCTTATTCTCTGAGGTTCAGAGAGAGGAGACTTTTTGGGAAGGAGGTGACACAATAGAGTGGAAGGCAGCAACGGGAGAGATGAGATGATTCAGGGGAAATGGATATGGTGACAAGGAGAGGCTGGGAAGGAGGAATGATGGTTGGAAAGAGTTGAGGAAATAGCACAGTGAAGAGCCTGAAGACTGCAAATGGAACAGAGGCATTAAGGTTCCATCTGCTTTCGTTCTGCCTATTTAAGGGCATTTCACTAATTGTGAGGCTGAGAAAGGGCCACTAGGATACAGAGTCCAGACCCAGAGGCAGAAAAACAGGAGTGAACCACCACCACACCCAAGTTTCTCACTAACACCAGAAATTTTACTATGTCATTTTTTAAGTGGAAAGAAAGAATACATCTTAAAGCATAACTTATGTGAATGATCCACCTAAGGTAAATAGAAGCTTGAGAAGTGAGGGTAGTGGGGGAGGAGGAAAGAACTGGTTCCAACATGAGAGTCCCTCCTCTTGATATGTGCTGGGCTAACCACCTAACCTCCTAGTGCTCTCAGGCATCCTTGCAAATGAGTGGCCAATCTCCATTAGTGGGGAGAGTTTCCAGACTGAGAAATCTACTTTTGTGATTTTGGGCAAATTCATTAACCTCATCTGTAAAATGAGGAAATTGGACTAGGTGACCTCTTCAGCTCTGGGTCCACCAACCTGTGATCACAAGTCCAGACTCCTCTCCATCCTGGGTCTGACTTCCCCAGGAATTCTCACAGATGGCACAACATTGGATCAGGCTCCTTTCATCACACCCAGTAACTGGAGAATAATGAACCCTGGAGGAAATCTATAACATTTCCTAGCCACACTTTTTTAGATTTCACAGGTTTTTGCTATGCCTGTTCAGATGAAAAGCTATAAGAGGGGCTTCATTGGGGGCAGCTGGGTGGCTCAGTGGATTGAGAGCCAGGCCTGGTTTCAAATCTGGCCTCAGACACTTCCTAGCTGTGTGACCCTGAGCTGCTCTTCTGTCTTGGAACCAATACACAAAATTGATTCTAAGACAGAAGATAAGGGTAAAAAAAAAAAAAAAAAAAAAAAAAAAAAAAAAAAAAAAAAAAAAAAAGATGAGCCTTATTTCCCTTTACTCCTTAATTCAGTTACAAGTTCAAGATTGGGCAAAGCTTCATGAAGCTTTACATTTGGTTCCCTCTCCCTGACTCCCCAATGCCATCTTGGCTCTCTCTCTCTCTTCCTCCCCATCTTTCTTGGCATCCCCTCCCCTCCAGGCTCTTTGTCTCTTGCTCCTCCAGGGACATGGGGAGTGCTCCCATGAACCCACCAAGGGTAGAGCAGATGGTGCCTGACAGAATGGGGGAAGGGACAGTCATCTTCTGCTCCTTTGTGTTCCACCCCCCACCCCATGCCTAGCAGAAAGTCTTGTGCATATTAAAGTTCAATAAATATTTCTTAATTGACAGAGTGGGAGAGAAGCCCATGCTGGGAGGGCTGGAGTGGGGAAGGGAGGTTGTATCTCGTGCCTTTTTATGATCCCCAGTTCCCCCACACACACACATTCCAGACCTCTTTCCCTCAGTATCTTCCCCAAGGACTCCCAAAGAGAAGTGGAGTCACTTAAGCAGCTCTGACACAGGGTGGAATTCAGTGAGGGTGAGGAAAGAGTTAAGACTCCAGCGTCTCGTCATGGATCCAGCGCCCCATCCCCGCCCTGATCCCGCCTACCTCCCCCCAACCAACCAAGTCCTCCCCCCCCAAAGTGCTGCAGACTCTTCCCCATCGCTGCTGGTTGGGGCTGAAGCCACCCGCCTCCATGAGGGCCCCCCTCCCTCACCCCAGGGTAGGAGCCGGCCGGAGAAGGGGAGGGGAAGGAAAGGATGAGGATGGGGGGATCGGTGGGCACAGGAGGAAAGGCAAAGGAGGGTAGGACAAGGTGGGGAGAAATAATTTGGGACTCTGAAGGCTAGGGGTGGGTAGAGGCCAGCCCAGGGATAGTCAGAAGGGTAAGGAATTCAAGGGTGGGAGGCTGGGGAGGACCTGGACTGGGGCAGGGGAGCAGCCCAGTCTGTGCCTGTGACAGCCCTGGTAGAGCGGGTGGAGCTGCGGGGCTCTGAGGCAGAAGGGGATGGTTCATGCGACGCTCACTCCTTGCCTTCCTCCATCCCTTAGCAGCCCAGGAGGGTACAGACATCTAGGGCAGAACCTTTGGGGGGGGGGGTGTTGTGATCCTTGGGGGAGGGGAGAAAGGCCGGTATAGAGAATGTGCCTTGGTGGGAGGGTCCCTGAGCTTCAGCTGCCAGATTTCCCAGCTGCTTGGGAGGTGGGGGGTAAGGAGGGAGCGGAGATGGCACTGCAATGTGCTTCTGCATGGAAGGGAGTCCTGTGGGGGTGTTGGAGGGGTGCTTTGGGGGAGGGGGTCATTGAAAACGTGGCAGCAGGATGCCGTCGCTCTCCTTTACTGTCATGGAATGCCAGCTCCGAGCTTCTAGAAGCCCCTCTTCCTTGCCTCCCCTGAGGCCCTGCTGGAACCACGGCTGAGCTCGGGAGCCTCACCCTTGCCGCCAGCCACCCTTCCTCTCCCAGACCAAGCCCTCGAGGTTTCTGCCTCATCTTCGCTTCTCCTTCCCCAAGCGAGGGTCTTCGCTCCGAGGGGCACACACTGTCCCTGCTTCTCCCACACACTGCTGTCCCTTACCCCACCCCCCTGGCAGAGACAGCCAAGAAAATGACTTGTCATGGTTGGGGGGGGGGGGGGGAGGGACGTCGAGGGAGGAGAGAGAGGAGGAGCCAGAGCTAAGCCCTCACACACTCACACACACTCTCTCGCTCTCTCTCTCTCTCACACACACACAGACACACAGACACACACATACACACACACACATAGACACTGCGGCACACTGCAGCTGCTGGAGCCATCCCCCACACACGCCCGGCCTTACTGCGGAGCCACCTGCCCCCTCTGCTGCCCTGTCTCAGCGCCCCACCCCGCCTCCCACCCAGAAAAGGGCCCCTCTGTCCCCCAGCCAGGGAGGCTGTTAGGGAAGAGGAAGAACGGGGTAAGGTCCTATCCCCAAGGCCCCTCACTCCAGGGAAAGGGAAGAGGGGCCAGAGACCCGCACTCTGTGGGCTGTGGGAGGTAACTGGAGTTCTGGGAAAGATGGGGACAGAATTGGGAGGGAGGGGCTCGTAGGTACCAGAAGTTGAACTGGATTTGGAGAAGACCAGCAAGCAGAACAAAGGAGAAAGGGAGGTGGGGTTCAGATTGATTTCTCAGGGCCAAACAAGAACCCCGAAGTGTGAGGCCAGTAGGACTGTTTCTTTTTTACCTTTTTGATCGAAATGTATGACCTTTAAGTGTGGGAGTGGAGGGAAGAAATGGGGGTCCTCGGGTTCTTTCCATCCAGATAAGTTATGGAAGACCCTTAAATCTCATAACCCAACCCTAGATCTCTAGATCATACCTTTACTCCCAGACCAGCTCCCATCAGATAAATAGAACCCCACCCCCAGGCCCCTTTATCCTTTTAAGATTCTTTACTTTTAAATCATTTTGGATTTTTAAATCTCTTCCATATCTGGATTTCCCACCCTTCCCCCTCATTCATTTTGGTCCTGATATTAATATTCCTTCCAAATTGCATCTTAAGGTTTTGAGTTATATGCATCTTTCTCAGAAATCCCCTTATTCAAATCACACTAGTCTGGAGAAATGTGAAAGGCCAAAGGGACCTGGAGCTAAGAAGGGGAAGGATCCCACCTTAATGACCCCTCCAAGATAATTCTTCGGCTTCCTCAAAATATATGATTCAAGGCACAGGGGGTGCTGCTTTTTTTTATTCATCTGCCTGACCCACAACCCGATGTGTCTACCCCTATGGCTTGATTTCTTGCTAAGGTTCCAAGAAATTAAATAAGGATGTGAAATTGGAAATGGGGATAAGGGGCCTGAACATTTCCTTTCTCTCCTGAGTTCCTTGGCTAGTTCTCTAATCCTTTGCAACTCCTCTCTACCTACACTTAGCTTTCTATGCCTCAGCACGGGGAACATGGCTGGAGGAGGATCAGAGGTGGGAAAAGAGAATCATAGAGCCATAAAATTTTGGAACTATAAGAGCATTTAGACACTATCTAGTTCCTGTCCCCTCATTTTACAAGTGAGGAGATTGCATAAATGACTTTTCCAAGGTCATACTGCTTTTTCAGGGCAGAACCAGCCCTTTTCCTAGTCCTTGGAGTTTTTCTGTTTACCACATTGCCTTCTCAGACCACTCCCTGCCAGGATTCTCCAGAAGGTTTTATCAAACTGGAACTCCTAGGGATTTCAGAAAGTGAAATGGATAGGAAAGTTCTGAGACTCTTGTTTGGTGCTAGGGGAACTATATGTATTGGGAATTGGGGTGTCTGGTGTGCCCACAGAACAGGGTAATGGAGTAGAGCCATATTTCTATTTCTAAACTGTCAAACTTGGGGATATAGGACTGTTAAAAAAACAAAACAAAACCTTACCTTCCATCTTAGAATCAATACTGTGTGTTGGTTCCAAGGCAGAAGAGCAGTAAGGGCTAGACAATGGGGGTTAAGTGACTTGCCCAAGGACACACAGCTAGGAAGTGTCTGAGGTTAGGTTTGAATAGAGCCTTTCTAAAAAGAATGTGAAAAAATTGAAGTGGGGTGGAGGTGAAGAAAGAGGAAGAAATCCCTAGGCATTGCTCAGATGCCATCTTCCATTCCTCGCCCTATTGAAGGTATAAAAATCCATCAGAGGATACAACTGATGGGAGGGAAGCTGAGTAAGGGTCATGGTCTTGGGGGACCTCCCAGCTGGGCCCCCTGCCCCCAGGCAGCACCAGGAGCGTAGGGCTCGAGTTGGACAAAGGCTCCTTGTCAACCAGGGAGTCAGAGGCAGGAGTCCCAGTAGACAAAGCATTGGGGTGGGAGGGTAGAGGGGGAGGACTGGGAATATGTGTGGGTGACTAGAGGAGAAAGGAGATAAC
This sequence comes from Gracilinanus agilis, assembly GCF_016433145.1. Classification (NCBI taxonomy): domain Eukaryota; kingdom Metazoa; phylum Chordata; class Mammalia; order Didelphimorphia; family Didelphidae; genus Gracilinanus; species Gracilinanus agilis. The sequence goes on along the minus strand of NC_058131.1, from coordinate 525,173,678 downwards.
CAGTTTGGAGGGGGTGAGCTGGAGGAGAAGTATGGTAGCAGGCCCTCAAGGGGATGATAAAAGGAATGATTTTTTTTAAAAGTCAAAGTGATTTAAAAAATATTAAAGGAATGATAAAAACAATAGCTCGAATTTATATAGCACCTACTAAATGCCAGGTACTGTGTTGAACAACTCCCTCAGTTTCTTCATCTGTAAAATAGGGACAATCATAACACTGGCCTCCCAGGGTTGTTTTGAGAATCAAGTGAGATAATAATTATAAAGCCTAGCACATAAATGTTAGTTAATTTTCTAAAAAACGTGTGTCGAATGTATTGAGTACTTTACAAATATTTTCTCATTTGACCCTCACAACAACCTTGAGAGGTAGATGCTATTATCTCTAATTTACAGTTGAAGAAACTGAGGCAGTGATTTGGTAAATGTCTGAGGCCAGATTTAAACTCAGATCTTCTTTACTCCAGGCCCACCACCTTGATTCTTCTAGGAAAGGAAGGGCCAGCCAAAGAGGCTTAATATGCTGTATTCTTGATCCAGTCAGCTTCTTTTCCTCCCCAAATTCTCACATTCTAGAGTACTGTACCTCTTCCACCCCTGTCTTCCCAACCTCCATCATGCTTTCTTTCTTTTTTCTTTCCATATTATTCATTTTTATAAGTGAATAATCTTATAGAACCAAAAAACCCAAAATCATAAACCCAAATAAACAAGTGATAAATCATTTGTTTTCATCTGCATTTCTACCCCAACAGTTCTTTCTCTGGAGATGGATAGCATTCTTCATCAAGAGTACCTCAGAATTGTCCTGGACCATTGTATTGCTTCCTGATAGTAGCAAAGTCTATCACATTTGGTCGTTCTACAATATTTCAGTTACTATGTATAATGTTCTCCTGGTTCTGTCCATCATGCTTTCATCAAGACAATTATTTATCTTTTCATCTAATCAGTCCTCTGTCACCTCCTCCTACCTTCTTCTGTTCCATTTAAAAAATATTTATTTCCCCATCACAGGCCAAAGGACCCTTTGTCATCAAAGTGAGACCCTGGAAACAGTCATCTTGGTGAACCCCAATGCAGGGAGCATCAGCTCTGAGGTGAGGCAGCAGTCTTTTCTTCTTAACAATGAGATAACCTCTCCCTCCATTTCCTACCATGTGACTAGGAGTCCCCACACTTGACACCCAGTTCTCCCTTTCCCACTATCTCTGGTCTTCTCTCCCAGAGGTACCATACCAACCCCATGCTCAACCCAAAGTGTATGTACATAAAAGAGTTCAGGGTATCACTCTAGAAGACTGAATAAAGTAGAAAGAAAAGCTACCATGCCTGTGTGGTAGGGACCAAGACAGATTCAGGAAACTGGAAGGAGCAGCTCGACATGAATTAGGAAAAGAAAGTGGAGAGAAAAAGAAAGAGAGAGAGAAAAAGAAAGGAAGAAAGAAAGAAAGAAAGAAGAAAGAGACAAAAGATAGGTTTTGCCAAATCCTCTACCTTGATGCTTTAGGCCAGTGGTTTCCAAACTTTTTTGGCCTACCACCCCCTTTCCAGAAAAAATATTACTTAGCCCCCTGGAAATTATTTTTTTTTAATTTTAATAGCAATTAATAGGAAAGATCAATGCACCTGGGGCCATCACCACCTCCCTGGATCACTGCAGCACCCACCAGGGGGTGGTAGCACCTACTTTGAGAATCACTGCTTTAGGCAGAAGTTTTATTAGGAAAATCCATTACATAAATGAACACCTGGGGGATATCAGTGGTAGACAAGGGGAGAAAATACAGATAGTCAATTCAAAGTAACATTTTTGATATACAAAGTTTGGACAAAACACCTAATTGCTAAATCCTCATTACTGGTAGTTTTATGGCTATGAGACAGGAAACAATTGAGGAGAGGGGAAATGGCTTTTGTAAGCCTGGACCAGGTGTGCCTTTGTAGATGCCAGATCCAAGGATGTCTGTGATGCTCAATAGGAAAGCTAATGCAAACACCTGCAGACCAGGCCAATATTTGTACATTTCATTTGTACCTTTAAGTCCTTCTTGTGAAAGAACATATTTTTTAAGAATTTGAAAATTACCCCCAGAATTAATTTAGATGGCTAGGACCTGGTTAATTCATGAAATTTCATGATACTGCCACAACAAGAGAATTGCTTTTGCAATAATCTCTTGTTTTTACTGAATCTTTTGCCTTTGCCTTGATTCAGAGTGACAATTCCTTCATGGTACTTTTTTCCTAGCGGTTCCTACAAAAGCACAGTTGTCTCTTTGTCCATTTCTTACTTCTTTTTAGGTTTACTCCCTCCTTAGCAGCCCATCAGCTCACAAGCTGCTGATCCTAAGTGGACAGAGTTCAGAGCCTGGTGGGGACCTCATCCTACAAAGTGGCACCTATTCCTACCAAAATTTTGTCCAGGTCCTTCACAATCCTGAGGTGAGTTTCATTTTGGAATATTGGGTAAAGGAACCTAAAAGCAGGCACTCACTAGGGGCCTGGGGATTGAGAAAAAGTAGAGACACAGAAGGTATCTGAAGGTTCTTTAAGCTGTTTGATTGTTGTTCTCAACCTAAGGAAGGATGGAGGTGGGGACTCTGGTCAGAGGTGGAACCCAATACCAGGTGAGAGGTGGGTCTGCTCCGGTGACCTTGACTAGGTTTTTCTCCCATTCCTTTAGGTTGCACAACTGCTCAGCAACAGAGACCCCAGTGTTCAGGCCTCCCTCACTGTGTCGTGCTTGGGTGAGGGTGACTGGAGTCACCTGGGCCAATACAGCTCCCAGGAAACCTTGCACCTTCGGCTAAACCCAGAACCCACATTACCCACCATGGATGGTGTGGCTGAGTTTGCAGAATATGTCTCTGAGACTGTGGATGTGCCATCTCCCTTTGACCTGCTGGAGCCCCCCACTTCTGGAGGCTTCCTCAAGCTCTCCAAGCCCTGCTGCTATATATTCCCTGGCGGCCGAGGGGATTCTGCGCTCTTTGCAGTCAATGGTTTCAATATCCTGGTGGATGGTGGCTCTGACCGGAAGTCCTGCTTCTGGAAGCTGGTGAGGCACCTAGATCGCATTGACTCGGTCCTGCTCACTCACATAGGTGCAGATAACCTGCCGGGCATTAATGGGCTGCTGCAGCGCAAGGTGGCAGAGCAGGAGGAGGAACAGTCTCAAGGCTCCAGCAGCTACAGTGACTGGGTCAAGAATCTTATCTCCCCTGAGCTTGGGGTGGTCTTCTTCAATGTCCCCGACAAGCTGCGCTTACCTGATGCTGCCCGAAAAGCCAAGCGGAGCATCGAGGAGGCCTGTCTAACCCTGCAGCACCTGAATCGTTTGGGCATTCAGGCAGAGCCCCTGTACCGGGTGGTCAGCAACACTATCGAGCCACTGACCCTCTTCCATAAAATGGGTGTGGGCCGGCTGGATATGTATGTTCTCAACCCTGTCAAGGACAGCAAGGAAATGCAATTCCTTATGCAGAAGTGGGCCGGCAACAGCAAAGCCAAGACAGGTATCGTGCTGGCCAACGGGAAAGAGGGCGAGATTTCAGTGCCCTACCTCACATCTATCACTGCCCTGGTGGTCTGGTTACCAGCCAGTCCCACTGAGAAGATTGTACGGGTGCTTTTCCCTGGGAATGCTCCCCAGAACAAGATCCTAGAAGGGCTAGAGAAGCTTCGTCACTTGGATTTCCTCCGCTATCCTGTGGCCACACAGAAAGACCTGGCCTCTGGGTCTATACCAGCGAACCTGAAACCCAGTAAGATCAAACAGCGGGCAGACAGCAGAGAAAGCCTTAAAGCATCTGCCAAGCCTGCTGTGGGTAAGCTGGCCAAACGGGAGGAGGTGCCTGAAGAAGGGGCAAAAGAGGCTCGGTCAGAACTGGCCAAGGAGCTGGCGAAGAGTGAAAAGAGGGCAAAGGAACCCCCAGAGAAACCTCCAGAGAAGGCCACCAAGACCGAGAAGGTACGAACTGAGTCCAGTGAAGCTATGAAGGCTGAAAAGAGGAAACTGATCAAAGATAAGACTGGGAAGAAACACCTAAAGGAAAAGGTGTCAAAACTGGAAGAGAAAAAGGACAAGGAGAAGAAGGAGATCAAGAAGGAGAGGAAAGACATCAAGAAGGAGGAGGGAAAGAGGGAGGAAAAAAAGGATGCTAAGAGAGAGGACAAGAAGAAAGATGCTAAACCAGAACCCAAGAAATTTTTGAAGCCAGACCTGAAACCCTTTACTCCTGAGGTACGAAAGACACTATACAAAGCCAAGGTCCCAGGTAGAGTCAAGGCAGAAAAGAGTCGGACAGTCCGTGAGAAGGAGGTGTCCCTTGAAGTCCGGACCCCTCTGGCCCAGAAGGAGGTGGCACCACCCCCAGTAGTTAGTGCACCAAGAGAGCTGGTTCTATCCTCACCAGAAGACCTTACCCGGGACTTTGAGGAGATGAAACGTGAAGAGAAAGTTTTGCTTGAACAAAAGGAGGCAGATCTGGAGGTGAGTCTACCCCCTTCTGAAACTCGGGAAGAAGAGCCCCCCTGCACGACTGGCCCAGGTGTTTTGCCTTCTGGCCCAGGCCAGGATCAGGATGCGACCATGAAGGAAGAGAAAGAGGTTGTCCCAGAAACCCCTGAAGGATCCACCAGCCAGGTCAGGAGCCCTGGTTCTGGAGCCAAAAAAGAGGAGGGTGAAGAAGTTGGGGAGGTCCAGGAGGGGAAGCAAAGGGAAGCTGAGAGGTTTCTAGAAGGAACAGAGACCCAAGAGGAGAGTGAACCAGAGACAAAGGAGGATGTGATTGAAAAAGCTGAACTAGAAGAAATGGAAGAAGTACATCCATCAGATGGAGAGGAGGAAGAAGAGGAGGAGACAAAAGCCGAGGGTTTCTACCAAAAGCACCATGTGCAGGAATCACTGAGGGTCACCTCACAGGGCAGGGAGGCTCTTGGGAGCCGAGAACCACAGGGTAAGGCCCCTGAGAAGGAGACATCATCATTCCTCAGCAGCCTGGCTACTCCTGCAGGAGCCACAGAGCATGTCTCTTACATACAGGATGAAACCATCCCTGGCTACTCAGAAACAGAGCAGACCATTTCAGATGAGGAGATCCATGATGAGCCTGAGGAGCGCCCTGTCCCACCTCGGTTTCCTCCAGGTACCTATGACCTCTCAGGGCCTGATGCTCCCGGCTCCTTTGATACGAGCCAGCCCATTGACAGTTCTGTACCTCCTACCCCTGCTAAGGGCTATGGGGTCCCAGAGACAGAACTCCTCACTTACCCTCCTAACATGGTGGCCGCTCCCTTGGCTGAAGAAGAACATGTATCCTCAGCCACCTCTATCACGGAGTGTGACAAACTGTCATCCTTTGCCACATCAGTGGCTGAAGACCAGTCGGTAGCCTCACTCACAGCTCCCCAGACTGAAGAGACAGGCAAGAGCTCCTTGCTGCTAGACACAGTCACTAGCATCCCTTCATCCCGCACTGAAGCTACTCAGGGCCTAGACTATGTGCCCTCTGCTGGTACCATCTCTCCCACCTCCTCCCTGGAGGAAGATAAGGGCTTCAAGTCTCCACCCTGTGAAGATTTCCCAGTGCCCAGTGAGACTGAGAGAAAGGGAGAGGTCTCAAGAAGGGACCTGCCTGGAGAAATTGCTGCAGAAGAGGAAGGAGGGGAGGGAGACGAGTCTCCCAATGTGGAGCTACCAGAGAAGCTGCAGGATCATTATGGGTCCCCACTCTTTGACACTCCTGGACCCACCCTCCACTCAGGGGAGCCAATTCTTGGGGAAACAGAGGAGCGCTGCTTCAGCCCTGATGACAGCACAGTCAAGATGGCATCACCACCCCCATCAGGCCCACCCAGTGCTGCCCACACACCCTTCCACCAGTCACCAGTGGAGGATAAGTCAGAGCCTCAGGACTTTGATGAAGCAGTTTCCTGGGGAGAGGCTGGACGAACACCAGGAGTTGGCAAGGAAGATAGTTCTAAAGAAAAGCTCAAATCAGAAACAGTGGAAAGAGAACCAGAAAAAGAGGGGCACACCCCAGGTCTCAAGAGCACTCATGCCCAAGAAACAACTGTGGGCACTGTCTCGGTGATGCCAGAACAGGGCAAAGCTGCTGTCTTAAAGTCTGTGGAGGTACCAGAGAGCCCATCCCTAATTCCTGGTTCAGAGACCCTTCCTAGAGGTCTGGGGACTTCCCTCCAAGAGGCAGACAGCATCCAAAGGATTGAACCACTCCAAGTTTCTAGAAGAAGCCCCTCACCAGAACATACTGAGCCCCTCTCAATACAAAAAGCAGTCTCCCCAGATACTGCCAGCAAAGGACCTCCTTCACCATCTCCCCACAGTTTAGCAGAACATGATCTACCCAAGGCCGCCTGGCCAGAAGTATCCCCTGAGGATACCAAGTCACTTTCTTTCTCAGAAGAGAGTCCTAGCAAGGAGACCTCTCTAGATATCTCCTCTAAGCAGCTGTCACCTGACAGTCTAGGTACTCTCCAGTTTGGGGATCTGAGCCAAGAAAAAGAGGAGAGAGTGCTACCAGGTGAGCATGCCACTCATCACTTGGCCTCAGAATCTGACCTTCTAGCCACAGGCCCTCCTCTCATGGAAAAATCCCTAATACACACTGTCCAGACCCATGCCACAGACAACAGCCCCATCCAAGAGATATCTGCCAGTCACTTCTCTCACACCGAGAGTGTGAGTCTGAGAGATTCATTTGAGACAAGTCTGAGAGATTTGAAGCTTTCTCCAGAAAAGATCTCAACTCTGGGTCAGGACAATCTGATCCTGGATAGCTCCCTCACTAAAGGCTCTAAGCCCTCTCAGAGCCCAACTGAGGAAGATATAGCCCCAGGGTGGGAGGATGAGGCCCTAGAGCAGGATAAGAAGGCCTTAGAGCAGAAGAGAAAATTCCCAGAACCCAAGGATGAGGCTGGGGAGCAGCATGAGACTTTTGAAGAGAAGAGCAAGGCCCTAGAAGAGAAGAACAAGGGGCTGGAAGAGAAGGGCAAGTACTTGGAGGAAAAGGATGGGGCCCTGTCGGAAAAGGGAAGGGGCTTGGAGAAGAGCAAATCCTCAGAAGAAGACAAGGCCCTGGAGAAGACCAGGGCCCTGGAAGAAGATAAGGCCCAGGAAAAGGATAGGACCCTAGAGGATGCCCTGAAAGAAAAGGATAAAGTCCAAGAAGGGGAGGACAAAGCCTTGGAGAAGGTCTTAGAGCAAAAGATCCCAATCTGGGAGGACAAAGCCCTAAAGCAGGGGGATAAGTCATCGGACAAGGTCCTAGAGCAGGTCAAAATGCTAGAAGAAAATCAAGTCCTAAAAGAAAAAGACAAGGCTCTAGAGCAAAAAGATAAGATCTCAGAAGACAAAACCCCAGAAAAGAGCAAGGCCTCCATCTGGGAAGACAAGTCCCAAGAGCAGGAAGAGAAATGGCGTGGCACAGCCCCAGCCAGGGAGGCTCCTGTTGGAGAACAAAAAGAGACTGCTCCAGGGTGGGAAGATACAGCCCATGAGCGAGACAGGTACTGGCGAGAACCAGAAGATCGGGTGATGGAAGAGGAGACATACTGGAGGGAACTGAGTTGTGAGAGAAAGGTCTGGTTCCCCCATGAACTGGACAGGGCCCCTGGCCAAGGGGCTAGACCACGTTATAGTGAGGAACGGGAGAGCACCTTCCTTGATGAGGGACCAGATGATGACCAAGAGGTGCTCCCTCTGGATCATACAACCAGGAGCCCTTGGATCCCAGATTATAAGAATTTCCAGGATTCATCACCACAGGGTGAGCTGGAGATGGAGCGTTGGCTCTCAGAGTCCCCTACTGGCCTCCCACCAAAGGAGGATAGGGTAACTCGTTCTCCCTTTGAGATCATTTCCCCTCCAGCTTCCCCACCTGAGCTGGCTGGGCAGATGGGTTGCTCAGTTCTGGATCATGTTGCTGCTCCTTCAGTCCCAGGCCAAGAGACTCCTACTCCAGAGCCCAAGCCCATGCCAACTACCCAGAAGGAGCCTTCTACACCTTCATGGCTGGCTGAGATCCCCCCATGGGTCCCCAAAGACAGGCCACTTCCCCCAGCACCTCATTCCCCTGCTCCAGTACCCCCAACCCCTGCCCCAGAGCCACTCCCTTCAGCCCCCTTCTCTTGGAGTATGGCTGAGTATGACAGTGTGGTGGCTGCAGTGCAGGAGGGTGCAGCTGAGTTGGAAGGAGGGCCATATTCACCCCTAGGAAAAGACTACCGAAAGGCTGAAGGAGAGGGAGAGAGTGGAAGTGAGACTGGGGCTTCTGACAGGGGTCCTCAAAGCTCAGAGGTCTCAGAGGCCAAGGAGTGCCCCATAGCTAAGGAGCCTGAACAGACAGAGCCAGAGGAAAGGGAGCCCACACCCTACCCTGAGGAGAGGAGCTTTCAGTATGCTGATATCTATGAGCAGGTACTTCTGTCTGGCTTCAGTTCTGCTTGTCCAACCAGGGAGCCCCCACTGGGTGCAGTGGGAGACTGGCCCCCTCGAATCTCAGCCAAGGAAGAGGCAGCTGGCCGGCACACCTCTACAGAAAAGGAGCTGTCATCTCCAGCCTCCCCTAAAGACAGGAGTACTGACATAGCTTTCCACTATGCAACATTTCCTGGACAGGGTGCACTGAGGCAGGAACTTGAGCAAGAGCAGGGTCTGGAGCCTCCAGCTGTGCCTCCCCGTGCTGCTGCTCCAAGTAAAGCTCATAGCCCTCCTCTGGATGGAAACATCCTGAGCTGCAGACGGGAAGAAGTAACCCCATCCCCCAAGGAGTTAAGTAGAGGACAGGCAGAGAGTTGGAATGAACATGCCAGTGACTCTGAGCTGGAGAAGGGGGCTCGAGAGCCATCTGAGAAGGAAGGTCAGCCCCCAAGTCCCTCCTCCCCTATCTCTGCTGAATCTTCTGTATCCAAGGCTGGCTCTGAGGCACTTACCAGTACTTCTTCTGGCTCACCCCCTGCCCCAGCTCGGCCTAGCCTGGACTTTCCTGCCTCAGCCTTTGGTTTCTCTTCATTGCAGCCAACTGCCCCACAGTTGCCCTCCCCAGCTGAGCCTCGATCTGCACCCTGTGGCTCCCTTGCCTTCTCTGGGGATCGAGCACTAGCTCTGACCCCGGGACCCCCAACAAGGGCACGGCATGATGAGTACCTAGAGGTGACCAAGGCACCTAGCCTAGACTCCTCGCTACCCCAGCTTCCATCCCCCACCTCTCCTGGGGCTCCCCTCTTGTCCAATTTGCCCCGGCCTGCCTCACCAGCCCTTTCGGAGGGCTCCTCATCTGAGGCTACTACTCCTGTCATCACCAGTGTGGCTGAGGGCTTCCCCCTAAGCCTGGCAGCTGGAGAGATGGAAACAGAAGCAGAACCAGCAGGCAGAAGTCTCTGGGACCTAACTGCATTGAGCCCAGCCCCTCCTGCCGCGCTGAGCCCTACCCCTGCCCCTACCTTGTCTGGGGACATGGATGATGGTACCCTACCCTGTCGCCTGGAGTGTTCTGGAGCAGTTACCAAGGCACTGGGATCCTGTTCAACTCCATCCAGGGATTGTGCAGCAAATGGCCCTACTGAGTTCAGCCCCAGTCCCCCAGGGCTCCCCACAGCCAAAGAAGTTGAAGAGAAAGCTGAGCTTCGCCCAGACTGGGAATGTGGAGCCTGGCCTGAAGGAGCTGAGAAGTGTACCCGACCAGCTACACTGTTATCTCCAGAACGGCCCTTGTGTCCAGGGGGATCAACAAGGAGCAGGCCCAGCAGTGCCTCCCCAGAGCCAGAATCTGGGCCTCAAGGATGTGCTGCTGAGCCTTGGCCCCGATGTGGAGAGCTGTCCCCATCTTTTCTCAACCCTTCCCTGCCCAGGTCCATTGATGACAACGATCTTTCCACAGAAGAGGCACGGTTAGTTGGGCGAGGGGGCCGGCGCAGGGTTGGGGGGCCAGGAGGCATTGGGGGACCAGGCCCTGTGGCTGATGAGACACCTCCCACTTCTGCCAGTGACTCGGGCTCCTCACAGTCAGACTCAGATGTCCCCCCAGAGACAGAGGAGTGTCCCTCCATCACAGCTGAGGCAGCACTGGACTCAGACGAAGACGGTGATTTCCTTCCCGTGGACAAAGCGGGGGGAGTCAGTGGGGCACACCATCCCAGGCCTGTCCATGACCCACCCCCGGTTCCCCAACCTGACCCCCACCCACCCCCTCCACGCCCTGACGTGTGCATGGCTGACCCTGAGGGGCTAAGTACAGAGACTGGGAGGGCTGAAAAGCTCCGGGAGAAAGAAAAAGAGAAGGGGCGGAGTGGGCGAAGGACCCTAGGCAGGGCCAAGCCAGCCTCCCCTGCCAGGCGTCTGGATCTTCGGGGCAAGCGCTCTCCCACTCCAGGGAAAGGCCCCACCGAACGCACCTCCAGAGTCCCACCTCGGCCCCGTACTACCACAGGCCAGGCAGCACTTTCTGAGGATAAGGACGGACACAGCATTCTGACCAAGGGCATGGTCAATGGGCTCAAGACTGGTTCAAGTAAGTAGCAAGAACAAAAGGAAGAGAGTTGGAGCTAGGGTTAGGTATGGGGGAGTTGGTGCCTGAAAGTGGTAGAACGGAAGTGGAGAGTGAGTGATAGGAAGGGAGAAGTGGGTTCTGTTTCTGCTGCTTGTTATTATAACCAAGAATCCTGACTTGTTTCTCTGTCTATAGCTGCCATGAATCAGAAGGGTGGCTCTGGCCCTCCAGTGTATGTGGACCTTGCTTATATCCCTAATCACTGCAGTGGCAAAACCGCTGACCTTGACTTCTTCCGCCGTGTGCGGGCCGCTTACTATGTGGTCAGTGGGAATGACCCCGCCAATGGAGAGCCAAGCAGGGCTGTCTTGGATGCACTGTTGGAGGGCAAGGCACAGTGGGGAGAGAATCTGCAGGTGAGTGGAAGCAGGAGCTGGCAAAGAATGAGTAGTAAACCCTAGTTGTGACCAACTCTGCCCAAAGCAGAGATAGAACCTAATCTGAATCTTTCCAGGGACCTTTGGGGCAGGAAAAAGCACTGTATATGGGAGGATACAAAGGACAATGAGACTATCAATTATTGCTCCCCCCCCCCAAGTGCTTTTACTCTTATCCATTCTTGGAAATTATCCTATCATGCTCTTACTTCTCCTTGGCATGTTTTTCCCCCCAACCCCATCCCTTTTCAGGTAACTCTGATCCCTACCCATGACACAGAAGTGACCCGTGAATGGTACCAGCAGACACATGAGCAACAGCAACAGCTGAATGTCCTCGTTCTGGCCAGCAGCAGCACTGTGGTCATGCAGGATGAGTCCTTCCCGGCCTGCAAAATCGAATTTTGAAGGGACCACTTTCCCCTCCCTTTCATATCCCTTTTCCCAGCTTTCCTAGAGAATGGCTGAGGCTGAGTCCTTTGGGAGTGGGGGACTATGGGAGCTGAATGGAGCAAGATGCCTGGGTTCTGGGGGCTGTATTGAGTAGAAGGCATCATTCTTCCTTCCACTCCATCCCCAATAGACAATGCCTCCTTCCCCTTTATCCACAGGCCTGAGAGAGGTCTCAGAACCAAAGGATTTCCCCAGAACCAAAGGGAACAGGGAGGGGGGAAGGCACAAAGTGGGAACAGGGGAAGTTTGCTTGCTGAGTGGAGACCTTGGAATAACTCACTATCCTACAGTGCTGTCAAAGGCTGGAGTTTAGAAGTGGAAATAAGTACTGGACCCAGGATTCTTATGGAGAACTCGGTCTTCTTGCTTGGAGGAAGATCACTCCCTACTCCTGGGGGACCTCCCTATCTCAAAAGTATTTATTTGCATCCCAGGATTTCCAATTATAATTTATTATATGACCTGGGTCATGATATATCAATTAAATTCCCAGAGCTACATACAACCCTGTCTCCCACCCCCTCCCACCCCTTAATTCTGGCAGGAGTTGGGGGTAAGTATATTGCTGCTACCCTGCCCCTAGGATCCCTTCACATCTGAATGTCTCAGTCTAAAACTTGAAGCTCTATTGACCAACAGGCCAAACTGAAGAAGAGGGGAGGTTCTATTTCCCCTACCAGCCTCTGCCCCTCATTGGCAGGCAGCAAAGGCAGACATCTTGCCTATATCCCATTTGTATGCCAAGGGCCTAGTGCCCAGGCCAGGCCTGTTGGGCAGCAGGGGGGATAGGGGAGGAACCAGACCAGCCCAATCCCAGAGTTTTCCCAAGCCCCTGGATTCCATGGCATATTCCCTCCATGCTACTGCCCAAACCTTTCCTGCTTGGCTTCTATGCATGTGGCCATCTGCGCTGGCCTGGTGTGTAATGGGTAAAAAAATGCCACTGCCTGAACCTTAACATTTGACACCCCAACATTGTGCAATACCCCCAACATCTCCAATACCCTACTGCCACCCTGTAGCTGAGATGGGGATACCTCCCTAACCCAGAGTTCTCAAAAATTAGAGCTGGGAGTTTGTGGAAGCCATAGCAGAAGGAGTGTTGGATGGGGGGAGTGGGAAGTGCAGGGGAGGTGGTGGAGCTAAACTTCAGTTCATCCCTGCAGGATCAAAATAGGCTGAACATGGCACCTTGGAAAAAGGGACTCCCCCCCCCCCCAAGAAAGTCCATGTACTGCCCTGCTAGCCTGCTGCCAGACTGTGAGGCCAAGACCCTGACATAGTTGGTTGTCTGGGCTCAGCTCCTGTCCTGAAGGAAAGAATCAAAATGTCATTTTCCTGCTTCATCTCCTTGCTGCTCTGCTCTTCATCCCTGCCCAACCTTTCTTTCTTTCCTTGCCCTCACCCTGGCCCCCACACTCATTTTCCCACTGTTGTAAAGGAGCCACCTTGAACATTAACAATAAACCAACTTTGTGGCAGTTACCCCCTGGGCTGGCCAGGCTTGTGTTGACTTTCCATACTGCTTGGTCCGGGGACCCGTTTCTTCCTTTCTGTTCTTCCCACTATTGTCCCTTCTCCCAAAGGGACTTAGATCTCCTATGATTCTTAGCAGCTCCAAAGAAGGGAGTGGCCAAAAGCCTCCAAAGAGGGATGGGATGTGTGCCCCACCGTGCAGAGAACAAGGAGAAAAGCTTATGCACACATAAGGTGGGGAAAACAGTCAATGACAACTTGGGAGGAGTCTTGAGAATGGGATTTAGAGTCCAAGGAAAAGAGGAACTGATGGCTAAAAATGAACTAGGATTAAGACCTACTTGTAGGGTCCCTCACTTTTTACAAGACCCAGAATCTGCTAAGGTTTAGCTCTTACCATGATAATTCAAATGGGGAGCTATGACCATATAGACCTGCAGTAAGTAAGGGTTGGGAGGGGAGAAGTGAGAGAAGCTGCAGCTATTTAACAGGGAGAGTATTTCACTATCCTAGGAATAGTTTTGATACTTGCATTGGAGAAGGTGGCAAAGAGGGCAATCTCTCCCTAAAATATTCCTTTAAGACTCCCAGCCAAGTTCAGGGGTAGAAGTCTAGAGAAGGTCAACTCCACAGATGTAGTAAGAAACTGTGTTAGGTCTGGAGTTGAGAGGACCTGGATTCAAATGTGGCTTCAGAAATTTCCTATAGGTGACCCTGCCAAATCACTTAATCCCCATTGCCTAGCCCTTACCACTCTTCTGCCTTAGAATCGAACGATTCTAAGACAAAATGTAAGGATTTAAAAGAAAGAAACAAAAGAAACTGTAAGAAACCTAGGGCTGGCTTCCATTTGCTTTCTACTACATTCTTATTCAACTGCATTTGTTATCCACAACAGTGAATCTTATACCAGTTATACATATTACTCACACAGCTCACACTTAGACCATCATACTACTAAAGCCATTATTTCATATTTATTGAGCACTCACAATGTTCCTGCCCACACCCAACCCAAATGACTGTATCTTCCCTTCCC
>NC_058131.1:525117914-525159412 GCF_016433145.1 Gracilinanus agilis | reverse complement strand
TATATATACACACACACACACACATATATATATATATATTAAATCTTTGCTCCTGTCTGTACAATAGTGATCTCTTCTAAATGCTTAAAATAAAACCTGATTCTCTCCACTATAGACTCCCTCCCCACACTAAGCCAAGATACCCCTCAGCAGTTGGCCATGGGCCTCCTGAAGGCAAGATACCCCTAAAGCAGCTTAAAGTGGTTACTCTTAAATCTTTAGAGCAGTTTAATACCCATCCTATGCCAGAGCTGTTGTCCAGATGGATAGGAGGGGGGGCACTTGGGGATAATATGGGAATATCTATAGCCCAATTTCAGTATCAGTGGTCACCCAGGATGGTTGATTGGGGAATGGGATCCTTTTCCCTCTCCCAATTTGATTGGCCATCCTAAACCTGCCCAAAGAACATTAGGTAGACCTCTTGAATGCCCATGGGGCCCAAAGGACATTATTCACCCTTTGCTAGGGCATTAGCAGAATCCAGGGCCCTCAACTTGGGAGTCCCTTCTCATATCTGGGCTGGTCCTCAATTGTTTTCAGCAACAAAAGGACATTTCCTTCAACTCTCAGTTACCTGGACCCCCCTGGCCTATTCTGAGGAATTGAGGACACTAATTAGGTAACCAGCCCCAAGGGACCCTTAGCAGGGTCAGCTCCACCCCAGCCTAGCTCTTGCCCCAATAATAAGCCTCTTCATGAGGGGAGAGATTGCTTCCTCAGAGCCCTCTGGTTGGAGGCAAGGCCTGTAACTGGCAGGTGAAGTGGCCAGCAGAATTGCTGCTTTTTCAAATGATTAGTGCAATGTGACCACAAATGATAGAGTGTTTAGTCATGTGGTGCTGGTGGGAAGGGAGGCTGCTGGTTGAGGGTCAGGGATTGATCTAAGGGGTCTGGGACACTGGACAGGTGCCGATCTTGAAGAATATCCTTTCCAAATAGCTGATCGACCTCCTTAGTATCCTCCTGGGTTGGCTGGTCATCCTCTTCAAGAGTGTCTTGAGGCAGCAAATCAACTTTCTTAGGAGCATCCCAGGACAGCTGATCAACCTTACTTCCCTCTTTAGTTGGCTGGTCAACCTCCTCATCAGCCTCCTGGGTGGACTGATCAACCTCCTTATCAGCCTCTTGGGTTGGCTGGTCAGGCTCCTCAGCCTCCTGGGTGGACTGATCAACCTCCTTATCAGCCTCCTGGTTTGTCTGGTCAAGCTCCTCAGCAGCCCCCTGATTTGGCTGGTCAGCCTCCTCAGGAATCTTCTGAGGCAGGAGGCCAATTTTAGGGGCTTCCTTTGAAAGTGGGTCAACATTCACAGTAACCTCTTGAAGGGGCTGATCAACTTCAACAGGGCCCTCCTGAGACAGCTGGTTGATCTCTGAGGCTCCCTTAGTCAGTTGCTCAATTTTCCCCAGAACCTCTTGGGCTGCCCCATGTACCTCTTCAAGGCTTTCCTGTAACAGCTGGCCAACCTTCACAGGCATTTCCTGAGATGGCTGGATGATTTTAGAGGGCCCTTTTCCCATTTCTATGCTCTTGCTCCCATCCTCAGGGATCTCTTGAGGCTGCCCAAGACCTTGATGCTCCTCACTCACTTGAGAACTCAGATTTGGATGGTCACTGAAGCCAAAATGGGAGGCACCATCAACTGAAGTAGGGGAAGAGGGGCCAGCGCTAGACACCGTGCTGGAGGGGCCACTGCTATCTGTAAAGCAAAGCAAAGGGTCTAAGTCAGAATAGCAAGTAGACTATGCACCACCCTCTACATGCAGCTAAAACTGCCAGACTGGGTGGGCCAGTGCCAGTCTTGCTCTGGGGGAAGAACAGGTCCTAAAGCTCAGGTGTGTGAACTCTAACTTATCAGGGATAATAACTGTCTTTTGTCTTTTGCATTTATTCTTTTGTTACCCTATTAAAACTAAAAACTCAATGAGAGCAAGGACTGTGTTTTATTTAAACTCCATAGCTCTCCCAGGGCCTAGCATAGTGCACTGAACACTGCAGGCACTAAATAAATATTTCTTAAATATCTTGGTGAAGGAATGAAATGGGTCAGGATGACAAGAATATATAATTTTCAGGGGCTTGGCACCCTAGAAACCTTCAAAAGAGAAGGGAAAAGGGATAGCTAGGTGGCTCTGTGGACAGAAGGCCAGGTCTGGAGATGGGAGGTCCTGGGTTCAAATGTGGCCTCAGACTCTTCCTTATCTGAGTGACCCTGGGCAAGTCACTTGACCCCTACTGCCTAGTCTTTACTGCTCTTTTGTCTTAGAACTGATACTTAGTAGGTAAGAATTTTAAAAAAAGAAAAAAAAAAGGAGAGAAGGGAGTGAGACAGGTACAAGACAATCATGAGATACCTTAAAGTTCTGAGTAGGAATGTCTTAGGGCCATAAAGTAAAGTGCTTTCAAATGAGATCAAATGAGATAGTATTTGTAAAACACTTGGCACAGGGCCTGGCATGTAATAGGCATTTGATATATACTTATTCCCTTCCTCCCTCCTCACAATCCTAACTGAACTTGCAAAGCCTGGGGAGGTTGCAAAATGTAAATGTGTCACAAGTGAAGGATGGAGATGAGGGGCTGGGAGTCCTCACACAGGCATAAACAATGAGTATAGCTACATATTTATGTATGCATGTGTATGTGAATTTTATATGTAAATATGTTTACATGTACATATGTACACAATCATATATAATTCATATAAGAAATCGCGCATTTGGAGAGAATAGAGACAGAAACTGCAACGTAAAGTTTAAGAAGTACTTTCTTCATGACAATCCTGAGAAGACAATGAAAAGCATGTTTTAGAGGGGACTCCTCACTTTCCCAGATTTGGTGCCCCAAGTTTGAATTCTAAGAAGTTTTTCTGAACATCCACCCTCTCTCTCATACCAGAAGGGGATGAAGTGAGAAAGAAGAATTGAGCCTGGAGTCAGAAGTAAGCTGCAGCAGTCAAGTCAATTGCTGATTAGATTTTTCTTATTCTGAGCTAAGAAATCCTCATTTCATTGTTAACAAAAGGGATTAAAAAATAAAACTTGGACAGTGTATTCAACATGTATTAGGTTTAATTTTGAACTTTCTGAGATGATGGGACTACTATAATTATTTTGGATTCCTTTGAACTTCCTTTGATGAGAGGAGGGGAAATTTAGTTAAGTAATAGAGGTGGAGAACTATAGCCCAATATGCCATTTAGGAAGCTTCCAGATGGGTTGAGAATTGGATAGTTGCCCAAAAGTGATCAAATTAAGAAGTCAGTCAGATCAGACTAACCTCATATCCATTTATTAGGATTAGTAGATCAGGGAAATATTGTAAAAGTGAAATTTGGGAGATGTCATCTTTAAGTATATATATATGTATTTTCTGGACAAGGGGAAATTATAAACTACAATATATATGTATTTTCTGGACAAGGGGAAATTATAAACTACAATTTCCCCTTGTCCAGAAAATACATATATTTATACTTAAAGATGACATCTCCCAAATTTCACTTTTACAATACTAAAGGCAAGGTATACCTGGTTTTTAATAAAGCTTTTGAAAAATTCACTGACTCTTTCTGAACAAAATTAAGAGATGTGTATACTTAGGCAAATTTATAACTAGCTGAGTTATTAGACCCAGAGAATATTAATTAATGATTTGATGTCAACTTTAGAAGTTAGTTTCAAATGGAGTGCCCCAGGGATCCTGTTCTTCATATTATTCTGCTCAATATTTTTTAATCAATAACTTAGATGAAGGCATAGGTGGCAAGTGGGGTGGGGTGCAGATAAACTAATCAGTTACTTTTCCTCTTATTAGATGAAATGTTTTTAGCCTATGTGATCTTTTTGGAGCTGGGTGCAGTCATTCATTATGCTCACTGTCAGCAGGAAAGAAAAGTTGAGGGAGCTACTGTCAAGGACTAGGTTTGGGAGTTCCTCCCCTAGGGGAATTAATTAGCCTGGAACACATAACTCCATCCAGAGTTAATGCAACAATGATAAGGCCTTTCATTACCATGAAGCCAGAGAAGAGCTGCTATGGTTTAACCAAGATAAGGTTCCCCCTTGGAGGTTAAATTTGGGGGCCTCTTCTCCTTCATGGCAACCTAATCTACCCTGAGTCATTACATCAATACTATAGCTCTCCATTACCACCAAACACCCAGGAAACTGAAGGCTGTTACTAACAGGAAAGCTTCTACCCCAACTTCTACTTCTCCTTAGACTATCATTGGATCACCCTCTCTACTTGGTTTGGAGGCCTCCTTGTCCTTGACCAATGCCTAGCTTGAAGGCTGCCCTTCCTGGACCACCTGTTATTATAGCAAAACTATAGCCCTACATTCAACATCAAGGGAGGTGGACACCTCCATTAATACCAAATTCCTCCTTTACATATTAGTGATTCTGGGAGAGTAGGGATATAATTCCTATACCTTTCAGGGAGAGAATTTAGAAGTCAACTCATTCCAGCAATTCATGGAGTTGTACATGCCTTTTTCTATAGCAATATAATCCTGCAGACCTTCTTTACCAATATATGGAAAAAAACAACAACAGAAAAACAACTATAATTCCTTTGTCCCCCTCTCCCTACAGCCCCCAAATAACCATCAAGAACCTAGACACCAAGTCTCCTGCCAACAGGTTTAAAATAAGACACTGAGCTTCTTGCCATCAGGATCTTGTCTTGGGCTCAGGCATCAACCCTGACCAGAAGTCATTCATTCATTCCCTATGCAGGGACTGACTGCACTATGCAGTACTCCCTGCCACTTTAGGATGAGGCAAAGGAACTGAGTTTGAAAATGAGTTCAGTCAGGCCCCTGAAGATCTGATCACTAGATATGTAGAGGCTAGACCCAGAACCCAATTTGATATCCTGTATTCCCTGTACTTGGGAAAAAAAACAAATTGATGCTGCTCTCCATTTTAACATGATATTCACAAGTAGAAACCCTAGCCCAATGGTATTTCCCTATCTTACAGTTAAAGATTCCCACTTCCCTCTTTCCTAATCTCTGAGAAGAATCAAAATCACTAGATGCCTTTTCAAAAACAAACAAAAAAACAAGCTCTCCAAGTGCTACCAGTCTCATTTCCATCCACATTAGTGCACTCTCTCTCTCTCTCTCTCTCTCTCTCTCTCTCTCTCTCTCTCTCTCNCTCTCTCTCTCTCTCTCTCTCTCTCTCTCTCTCTCTCTCTCTCTCTCTCTCTCTCTCTCCCACACACACACACCTTATTTTCTGTCTTACAATTAATACTGTATATTGGTTCCAAGGCAGGAGAGATACACCTCCTCTCATGCCCCTAACTCATTGAACCAAGAGCAGTAAGTATCCTCACTTCTACTATTACACAGCATCTCCTCCACCTTTGAGATTCACTCCATATGTCTATATCCCACTCTAGGGATTCTTGTAGTTTTAAATGTATCTATGTATTCTTTCTCACTGCTTTAACATCTGAGTCAGAGTCTACCCAATTCCCCGTCCTAACATTTAGGGACTTCAATGTATAAATTAATATCCCCATAAAACTCTGGCTTCTCAGTCATCAACCTCAATTCTCATAACCAGTACATTCATTCCAACTCAACCACACTAGTAGGTGGTACAATGGATAGAGAGCTAGACCTGGAATCAAGAAGACCTTAGTTCAAATTTAGATACTTACTATCTGTATGATCCTAGACAAGTCACTTAACCTATGACTGCTTCAATTTCCTCAAATTATAAAATGGGGATAAATAACAGCACTGACCTCATAGGGTTATTGTGAAAATCAAATGAGATAACTATAAAGTACTTAGATGAGTGCCTGACACATAGTAAATATTTAAGAAATGCTTTTTCTCTTATCTTCTGCCAGGATAGAAATACCTTTGACTTCACCAATGACTCATTATTGTTATACTTCCATTATTCAAAACTTTGAAATTCTTCTCTTGGATTACAACCACCTATCTTTGCATCTCTCCTTTAGCCTTTCTTCTAAATGTATTCTTTGACCTCATCACTACCAGCAGTCACTCCACCCCTCTCTGCTCTCCCAAGATATCCCTGCTCTGGTTTCACTTTCTTCTCTTTGCAATTTTAATCCAGTAGTAAGCCAGTTCAATTATATACTGTCCTCTACCCTGGAATACCTAGCCCTCTGGTCACTTCTCATGCCTTACCAAATCCTATACTCCCAGTTAATCCCACCACATACTCTCCTGGCTCTCACTTGTGAACCGTTGAATACCACTAGAAGAAGTCACACAATTATGCCAACTGGGTCCACTACAAATTTGTTAACAATACCAACTGAGCCTTCACTCCTGGATAGTAATACTTATAGAGAGTATACAGTATGTCTGTGTACATTAATATGCAAAGAGCTTTGAATACCAAAGGGTTTTACATTGATCCTGGAGGTAATAAGAGTTTGCTGAATGGGAGTGGGGTATGTTTGGACCACAGTCAGACCTGTGTTTTAAGAAGATCACTTTGTCAGTCTTTCCTCCCAAATTTCATCATCTCAGCAGAGAATTTTAATCCTATGTTTTATTGTAAAAACTGAAGCCATTCACTGAGAGTTCTCTCTTTTCTTCCTAATGTCACTTGGAT
Organism: Gracilinanus agilis; assembly: GCF_016433145.1. NCBI lineage: Eukaryota > Metazoa > Chordata > Mammalia > Didelphimorphia > Didelphidae > Gracilinanus > Gracilinanus agilis. Next base: position 525,152,800 of record NC_058131.1, on the reverse strand, counting down.
CCCCTTTGATTTTTTAGAGGCCCCTACACTCTGATTTCATATGAAGAGGTGACTCTTTTTTGTGTGAGAATTTAACACTATCCTGAACCCATATTCTTTTTCTTGGTACCCTAAGATCAGTCTTGGGTTTTAAAGGGGGAAATTTCATACTGATTTTGAATATAGCCCATTCTTTGAGGCTGCATTTCAACCCTACCCTTTGACTGAATTAAGAACAAGGCCTGGGGCTTATCTGTATAAAGAGGACATGTGCATTCTGGGAGGATTCCAAAAGCCTCATGGATCCCGGGCACTTGTAAGATGTTTGCCTCTTGTCTCACATGATTCCTGGCATCTGGAAGACCAGCCTCTAATCTGGACTGAGGTCAGGTCTGCCAAATCAGAGGGACTCAGAAAAAGCGATGTCACTGAAAGATATAAGTCTGTAACTAGAAAGGAAGGATGTCTTTTTTACCTTAGACATGGTGAAAGGAGATGGCTAGGGGAGACTGTGCAGTGGGCTCAGGGAAGATGGCTAAAAGGCAGCTAGGAAACTGCAAGATCAAACAAGCACTGGCTAGGGGAGACTTGTGAAGGGAACAGCCAGCCATATGTGGCTGGTGCCTTTTCTTTCTCTGACCCACTTTTAATTTATTTAATAAATAATAAGATATAATCTCTAGAGAATTTTAATCTTAACACTTGTTAAGGTCAACCCTCCTAAATGCACAAGTGATCCCATTTCATTCCATTTTCTCCAACATTTTGTCCCCTCTATCATCATTACTCTTTCATTTATCTTCAATCTCTCCATGTCCCTAAAGCCTACAGACATGATCACATCTCCCCAAGCTTCAAAAAAACCTTCACTTGATCCATCCATCACTAATAGCTATTGTCTCGTATTTCTCCTGCTTTTTGTGGCTGAACTCCTTGTAAAGGCATCTACAACATGGGCCTCCACTTCTCCTTCCACCCTTCTTAACTCTCTACATTGTGGCCTTCAGTCTCATCATTCAACTAATACTCTCCAGCATTACTAATGATCTCATGATCTAATGGCCTTTTTCAGTCCTTATCTTTCTTTTTTTTTTTAAGCCCTTACTTTCCCTCAGAATGTTGGTATTGGTTTCAAAGAGCAGTAAAGGCTGGACAATTAGGGTTAAGTGACTTTTCTAGGGTCACACATTTAGGAAGTGTCTGAGTCATACTTCTCATCATATTTCTCTCATATTTCTCAGTCTCCTTTGTTTGCCTTTCATCCAGATCATACCATTAACAGTGGATGTCCCACAGAACTTTGTCTGGGACTTTCTTCTGTCTCTCTTATACTATTTCAATTGACATTTGGCCCCCATGGATTCAATGATTACTATGCTAATGATCCTCAAATTGACTTATTCAGTCCCCACTTCTCTGGTGATCTCTGGGATCATAATCTTCAAATGTCTTTTGAACAACTCGAACTGAATGTCCAAAGACATCTTAAAATGAGTATGTTCAAAATTAAAGTTATTGCCTTTTCTCCAAAGCCTTCCTTCTTCCAAACTTTCCTATTATTATTGAACATATCACCATTCTCCAACATCCCAGGCTCACAACCTAGGGATCATACTCCATTCCTCACTCTGTCTTCATCCCACATCCCATCTGTAGCCAAAGTCTATCAGTTTTATCTTTCTAGTATCTTTTACATATGCCCCTCTCCATTCTTTGACACCTCTACCACCCTGATACAGGCTCTTCATCACCTCATTCATAGATTATTGCAATAACCTGAGGTTTAATCTCACTGCCACAAATCTCTTCCCATTTTAGTCCATCTTCCTTTCAACTGTCAAAGTGATCTTCTTAAAAATATCTTTTTTTATTAAAAAATTTAAAAAAATGTTCTTGTCACACAAAACACACTTCCATATTGGTCATAGTTATAAGAGCACACACATACATAACCAAAATCCCAAAGATACACTGATGTGAAAGACGACTTCAACAGTTCTTTCTCTGGAAGTGGATAGTATTCCTCATCATATGTCTTTCAGGATTATCCCAGATTAGTGCAATGCTGAGAGTAGCTAAGTCTAAAAAGCAGATCTTACCAGATTAACTCCTGTCTCCTTCAATAAACTCCAGTGACTTCCTACTACCTCCAGGATCAAATATAAAATCCTCTATTTGGCATCCAAAGCCCAAGCCCTTTCATAACCCAGACCTCTCCTCCTATCTAGTTTTCTTATACTTTATATTCCACCACATACTCTGTGACTCACTAATACTTCTGTTCCTCAAACAATACACTCCATTTCCTTACTGTAGGCATTTTCACCAACTGTCCCTCATGAAATCTGGAATACTCTCTTCATCTCTGTCTCTTGACTGCTCTGGCTTCCTTCAAGTTTACCTTTTACAGGAAGTCTTTCCTGATCTTTAATTCTAGTGCCTTCTATGTTGATTATTTCCAATTCATCCTGTATATAGCTTGTTTGTACATAGTTGTCTACATGCTGTCTCTCCCATTATTGGAAGCTCTTTGAGAGCAGGGTCTGTCTTTTACCTTTCTTTGTATCCCCAGAGTTTAGCATAGTTCCTGGAATACAGAAGGTGCTTAATAAATGTTTACTCACTATGTGTGTTTATTTGTATACAAATGATAGATCATAGAGCATAAAAAATTGAAAACTGAACTCTGAGGCAGGAAGACATGGGTTCAGATCCTCCTACCTTTGAAATATATCGTTATGTGACTTGAGGCAAATCACATAACCTCTCAGCACTCTCAGCAACTCTCTTAAGACTAAGTTGCAGAGGAGCATCTAGGTGGCTCAGTGGATGGAGAGCCAGGCCTGGAGTTGGGAGGACCAGAGTTCAAATGTAGCCTCAGGCACTTCCTAGTTGTATGACCCTGGGCAAGTCATTTAACCCTATTTGCCTAGCTCTTACTGCTCTTTTGCCTTGGAATCATATTGTATCGATTCCAAGGCAGAAGGTTAGAATTTTTTTAAAAAGTCTAAGTTGCAGAAACACTATGAACTTGCATTGGTAGACTTGATGTGGACTGGCCATATGTTCTGGGCATGCCAGTTTTAGTTCTTAGGGTAGTTTTAAACTATCAAGTTTAAAAGCTGCACTAAAGGGCACTTAGGTGGTACAAAGGATAGAGTCAGGCCTGGAGAAGGGAGGTCCTGGGTTCAAATCTGACCTCAGGCACTCCTTAGCTGTGTAACCCTGGACAAGTTACTTAACCCCAAGCACCCAGCCCTAACCCTTCTTCTATCTTGGAACCAATACTTATTATTGATTCTAAGACAGAAGGTAAGGGTTTTTAAAAAAAGACTTTAGGGACACCCTAATATAGCATTTGCATATACCTCACTTCATTGCCTCACCATGATATAGCAATAATCATTGGTTCTTGAAGGCTATAATAAGGAAAGTACTAGAGTGCTCTACCAAGATGGAAAGACCTTGAATACGTGCCCCATGACATGCTGCCTACTGTCTTTATTTTTAATGTAGCTAAATATGGAGAAGCTTGTCATTAGTAGGTTAGCTGCTAGCTGTGGCAACCCAAGAAACAAAGAAAAATACCAAATAGCTTTCAATTCAGGATGTCCCCTATTCCTGACCCCCATCCTTCACCACTTCTGCTGTGATAATGGCAAAATGGTAGAAGACTGGGAAAAAGCTGCTAAGAATCACACAAGTTTTTAGACTGTAAACATTAACTTAGCTATTGATACTCTAAATGTAAAATCCTTGTTCAGTGGCCAAAGAATAGATCTTTTACTAGAGTAATGAACTATATCAATGTCAGCATTCTTTCTCTAAATGAAACCAGAAGATAAAAGAAAACCACAGCTAAAAGGAAGGAGAGAATAGGATTGCTTTGAAGAATAATAGAAAATTTTGAAGATTTGGTTTCATTATGAGCCCAGAGACAATAAGATATTGGTGATCTCACTTTGCTGTCCTCATGAACAAAGGTAAAGAGAATAGCATAAAGATAATTATAGATTATGCATCAATATAAATTGCAGCGTATGAAGTAGAAAAAAAATTCTTTGAAAAATTTGACAAGATCCTCCAAACCAAGTCAGCGTATCTTGGATACTGAGTGATTTCAAAGTGTTTTTAGGAAAGAATGGCAAAAAAAGGTTAGAAAACATGATTCAGGATTAAGAACAAAAGATGTCAAAGGCTTGACTACTTGGAAGCTTCATGCCTATATCTGTTTATATCTATATCTACCTGTCATTAATATTCTCTTCTAGTTAAGAACCAAAAGGTGCTAGACAAGATGAACTCGAAAGTTGTTTTCTTTCATTTCAATCGTGTCCCACTCTTTATAATTTGTAATTATTTGCAAATCAATACCAAGAAGGACTGGAGGAAATTTAAAGTAGTTTTTTTGGTTTTGTTTTCTTTTTCTTCAGTATTTCTTCTATAATATAGCAAAAAGTAGTTGAAGGGGTAATGAATCTGCAGAAGGTGGAAAATGAGTCTTTGAGAAGGCTTGGTCTAAGATCTATCTAAGTCAGATCATTAAATGGCATTTATAGATGGAGTTGGGAAAACAATAAATACATGAAAAAGGAAAAAAGATTTACCAGTGTCTAAATCATGTACAATAGTTGGAACTATCACATTTGGACTAACTTCTCAACCTCTGATGGTACATTTCACTCTGGATCTATTTCTTTGGTATAGAGAATTCCCTTAGAAGAACTCCATCTACCAAGTCAGATCAGCAATTCATCTGTAAGCTTATGAAGTCTCTTACAGGGTGACGATTGCCTAGTCCTTACTGCTCTTCTGCTTTACAATAAAAAAATGAAAAAATCCCAAAGTCTCTAACAATCCCTAACAACTCTAACTCCTTAACATTTTAGAGAGTAGCCTAGTGTAATGAGGTGTTAAGTGACTTGCCCATGGTTACATGGGTAGCATGTATCAGAGGCGAGCCTTAGTATGGATACTATACTGCTGCTATTTTTTTTTTAACTCTTCCTTCCTATCCTTCTAACAACTTTAGGCAAATGGAATTAAGTGACTTTCCCAGGGTCACACAGCTAGGAAGTATCTGAGGCCAGATTTGAACCCAGGTTCTCCCCTCTCCAGACCTGGCTCTCTATCCACTGTGGCACCTAGCTGCCCCTACATAGCTTCTTGATGTCAGGTATTTTTTTCTAAAATTCAGAGCTGACTAAAAGTGGAATGAGAGAGGCAGAGGCTGGATGACCCTTTATTTCAAAAAAAGCACATTTACCCAAAGCACATTAAAATAGAGTTTCTTTCAAGTTTGAGCTGAACTAGAGGGCTGCTGAGGTCCCTTCCAACTCTGGGGTTCTATAGTTGAGCAGTCCACAGGACTGGAGAGGGACTATAGACAGAACATAAGAAGGGCCAAGAATTGCAAAGAAGCTGGATTGTATCTGGGATATTATACAATTGCTTGCTTTCTTCAAAAGGTAAAGGAGGTGCAAAAGGGAGGGAGAGAATTTGGAAATAAATTTTTTTTAAAAAATCAATGTTAAAGAACCAGGTCTAGAGACAAGAGGTCCTGGGTTCAAATCTGCCCTCGGACACTTCCTAGCTGGGTGACCCTGGGCATGTCACTTAACTCCCATTGCCTAGCCCTTATCACTCTTCTGCCTTAGAACCAATGGTTCTAAGACAGATAGTAAGGGTTTTAAAAAAATGAATGTTAACAATAAAGGGATGTTACACAGTGCTTTCAATGACCTCCAAGCACCTACTAGAAATAAAACCTAACTTTTTTAACACCAATATATGACCACAGCATCAAAGTAAATATTCCTTCAGAGATGCTGTATGGTCATGAATTGTAAAATTCTATTATCACTGAAGAATCAAAACCAGAAGTGACCTAAAGAACAATAGAGAGGAACATGGTAGGTTGCAACATATTCCCAATGATGGATTGTACCCAAGATATCCAGGAAATATATCATCAAAAAAACTAGTCATGTGGCAAGAACAAAAGATAAGAAAGTGTGGATATAGCACTGGTGCCTTTTGAATGCTAAAAGATCTAGTACAAGATCTCCCAACAACTTGCCCTCTATGGAGAATATAAGAGAGGATGTAGGCAAGAATCACACAGAATGAGAAGGTATGGATGGGTTACGCTCTATATCAATGGAGTGAATACTTCTACAGCAAGAACATGGATCACCTGAAATATTAAATTGAGAATAACAGCCAATATACTTGGTGATGGAATCAGAACCCAAAAAGATGCTAATAGGCTGCAATAATGAACTAAATCTAATAAGATGAAACTTAATAAGTATAACTATAAAATTTAACTCTTTAATAAAAAAACAACTCAACAGGTTTAGAGTTTAGAATGGGGAAGGCATGGCTAATCAAGAGATCTGGGGATTTTAGTAAATACCAAGTTCAATATAAGTCAATAATAATAAATCATATTTATTGACTGCTTTCAAGTCAATAAAGCACTTGTCTGACATCTATTACAAATAGGAGGAAAACTTATCAGAATTATTTGAAAATTGAATAAGCTTCCTTGAAGAGTAGTACATCAATGAACACATTCAAGCAAAGTCTAAATGACCACTTTGAGGCCATGTTGTAGAGGAGATGTGTATTTAGGTATTGGATGAATTAGATGACTTCTGAGATCACACCAAACCCTGACATTCTAATGGCCTCATATGGCAAGTATTGCTCCACAACCCTGATTACTATAGCCCCTATGAGCAAAACCTATTTGTCTCTCTTGCTTCTACCTCTTGAAATCTAAACAAAATAATGAAAGGAAGTCATGCCTGACTTCAGTCTTTAGGCAAAAGATAAATGTTCAGGTGAAGGCTTCTCTAACATCAGTATCTAAAGCCCCAAATCATCATCCAGTGATCTTTCTACCCATTGTCATTCTTTCCTCCCTCACTTCCAAAAGCAAGAGAACATCTTGTGATCTGTCCACAAAGAAACAAATGGCTGAGACAATAACCCACATACTATCCCCAAGGGCTGAGGGTAAGATAAGAAGGAGTTGGGGAAAGCAAGATGCCTCCTCCTCTTCCCCAGTGTCCTTCAAGTTCACTGAAGAACTGGCACTGCCTGAGAATAAGCCGGACATGAAACAGTCGGTAGTAGGCTCTGATGATATACTATTTCTGTCTGTCCTATATATCCAGCTCTCCTCCCAAGGTACATGTTCCTGGAAGGAGATATAGTCCCAACTAGGGATATAAATCAAGTTTCTATTCTTTCCTCCCCAGAGGGCTCTTCTCTTCCCTCTATGACCTCTGATTTGGTAGTCTTCCTCTTTATTATCTCTCAGGCTTATCTCTGGTGAGGAGGAATGATGGGCCAAGGTAGGCCAAGAAGGCAGAGGTGAAGAGGGAGAAGACATGACCTCACCTTCTAACTTCCTAGTCTCAGTTATAGTGGATAGGGATACCTCACTCTACATGATGTCTATTTTCCTCCTCCTAGTTCTACTAACTTTCATCCATCTGCCTGTCATCCCACAACCCTCCTACTCCCTTCCCCATTCATCTATTTTCCCATCCCTTCATCCCCTATCCCTTGTGCCCCTATTCCCTCCCCACAAGAGCACTCACACCATGGGGGCTTCTCAGAGCGCTGCCGGAGCTGCAAAGGGGGTGAGTGAAGGGTCTGGGGTGGAGCAAATGGGCCCCCAGGAGCCTGGTTGCTGTGCATGGAATCAAACAGAGCTGGAGAGGGAAGAAAGAATACACATGAGTGGGAGTTTGAGTGTGTGTGTGGGGGGGGGTCCACGGCCTTTCCTCACAGGTCTCAGTTGCTGTACCCCTTCTCAGCCCTCTCATGTTAAAAAACTGGGAAAGAACCATTTCCAGAGATGCTGGGGGTTGGTGGAGGCCTATGTGCGGTCAGATGTTCCTTCCTAGCCTTGCCCAGCCCTATCCTGCTGAGGTCTTCCAGCTCAGATCATACTTTTGAGGAAGAGAAGGAGGGGTCAGAGGGAATCTCCATACCTGCAGATACTTGGGCATCTGTGTGCCGTTGGCAGACCGAACTCAGAAACTCATTCACTTGACGAAGGGAGAGGGCATTGTGCAGAGTCTCCAGTGGGTAGATGGTGGGCACCATGGAACAGCCTTCAAATCCTGCCATGGGCAAGATTTGAATTAAACAAAGTTAATAAAAATTCCCGCAGAAGACACCTAACCAGGCCTCAAGGAAGCTGGGAAAATGAGTCCCTACGGCACCTGGAAAGTGAGCTATCTCTCAAAAACTAATCTCCCTGAGCCCCTAGAAAAGTGAGATTCCCAAAATTACTGGGAGAGGAAATTCTGCAAAATCTTTTAAGCTTACCTTTCTTCCTTCAGTCCCCCCAGACAGCCTAGTCTCCCCCAAAACTTGCCTCTAAAGACCCACAGTTGCCCTACTCAGGAAAGCCAAACCCACGAATGCCTAATTTAGGAGGTTACTGCAATTCTGCTTGAGTCAACTCCTAAAGTCTTCTGGAAGAAAAAGATAAGTGTAGAGCAAGATCTGACATGAGGGGAGATCACAGGATTGGGAGGAAGTAGAGGATTCTAGAGTTGAAAAGGCAATGGAGAGTAATGTTCAGGGTCTTTTAGAGTGTATGGGGGTGGGCAGGTTGGGGGAAATGGAACATGCAGATTCAGGAAGTGGGTAGAGGAGGTGGAATCTTTAGAAGATGAAAAGAGCATGCAGTACACACAGTTCAGCCCAGCAAAACCACATGCATGAGCAGGCTGGAGGGTGAGAGTTCTTCCTTGGTTAATTTCCATTGCATCAAAAATCCCTTCTTTGGGAGGCTTCAGTCCTATGAAACTCAGTTTCCCAATCAGAAGAATGGATTAGGTTCCCTCCAAGGAAAACCACTTTCTTGCCCCATTCCCAATAATTTCAACATCAGTCTCCACACCCACCACCTATGGTAGTAACAAGAACAAAACTACTTTTGTGATTTTTTAACCCTAAGGGTTGAGGACAGGCAAAACTCCCCTCTTGAAAAACCAAATATCCCCCTAAAAACTATTTAATATAGTCCTTCTCATATATTCTCCATATATCCCCAGGGGTGCAGGAAGGAGACTAGCACAAAAAGGCTCTTGCAACTCCAATCTCCTGTTCAATAAACTGGACCAACTTTGTATCTCAAAGGACTCAGTCTTCTCTTTGCCACTCTCCCTTTCCTTCTCCCTGCTTCTGGCCCTGCCCTTATCCTAGGCCTTACTAAGGAAACCAAGGAAGACACTTTCCAACAACTCTGAGCCTCCCTATTTTTTTTTCCCTACTGTGCAGCAGTAATGGCAATAGTGTCCCTCTCTCTGACCTTGGGTAATGTGCTTTGGCTCCTTAGATAAAGGGAACAAGTGGTCCAAGGGAATTTTCTTTTTTTTTTCAGTGAGGAGTCAGAGAGAGGAGAATTTCTTTCCTTTCTAGAGTAAAGGATGATAGTAGGGAGAGAAGGAATTCTGGTAATAGAGGGAAAGAAATTGCTGAACAGATTTAGGGAACAATAGTCTGAAGATCAGTTCTAGGAGTAAGGCCAATAAAGAGAAGACAGAAGAGGAGGCAGCAGGGTTAGGGGGTGGAGGAAAAAGAGCAGCCAATGTTACAGTTACCAGACAGCCTGACCCAGCACCATCTAAGCTGCTCAATGCACCATCAGATAGCCTCAGGGAAGGTATAGGTAAATAGGCAGGCTCTCCTGCTAGGACAGCAACAAGCAAAGCAGCCAGCTGGGTGGAGAGGGTACCGTAGAGGCACTCAGGATCATCCTGGCCTGAACGCAGCCAGTTCCGGAAGAGGCGAAGGTGGTAGGAGCACTGGTGCAGGTGATGCGCCAGCGTGGCATCCAGGGAAATTGGCCAGCCCCCTGGGCAGTCGGAGGAGAAACTGCGCAGCAGCTGGACCACAGGGTGCTGGTCATCCAGCAACTCTGCAGGAGGACAGAGCCATAAAGGAAAGCAGAGACAGAGAAACAAGAGGGAGAGTGAGGGGGGCACTGGCTGAGAAGGAGGTGGGGTTGGGACCCCAATGTATGTGGGCTACCCAGCTCTGGTAAACATGGGCTAAAAGAGAAAGTGGGATGGATGTGGCCACAAGATATTCTCCAGCCAGAAAAAAAGGGGTGGTCGGGCATTACAAAATGAAGTCTGAGGAGAAAGCAAAGACTTGAGGCCCCTGTCACACCAGCCTCCCTTGGCCCATCTCTGTGAATTTTTTTAAAAAATGACTGCAGATTTTATTCTCAGCAGGGATGAGCTGGCAATGGCATCTTGGCACAAGCACCCCTGGCCTTGATCTCTGCTGGGCAGCATTGGCAAAGGGCTGCTACCAAGACCAGGGGGTTCTTGAGGATAAGATGGAGGTAAAGAGGGCCAAAGGTACATAGAGGAACAAGAACAGGACAGTGAAGAGTATCATGAAGTTGTTGAAGCTGGAGCAGGAACTATTTTTAAGGGCTCAGGTCTGGTCTCTCCCTGCCATATTCTGGGAGAACCACAGTGAGGTCCAGAAGACTGGGCAAAAAGCCAAGTATAGGAACACTGACAAACCATGGAACAGAGCCCATCATGTTTCAATAGTCACTGAATAAGAATATACAGGGTCAACTGGTATTGCTGGTTGCATGATATCATGACTCCAAACCACCATATCCCCCCCAACCAGGAATCAGTAAGCCAGATTTGAAGTTCCAGGAGCCACTGCAGAGAAAGAATCAGCCAGTACTGAATTCATTACCATGGGCCAGACTTCGGACTATTTTTCATTTTTCTTCCTCCAGCTATTAAGTCTGACTGCATATAATTCAGCTAGTGGGTAGGAGAGTTTCAATTTAATTCCACTCATGTACTGGCTGAACATTGATTCTTATTTTTGATGAATTGCTTCTTATTGATTGCTGTTCTCTGTAATGAGGCTGCAAAGGACTGCAGTCAGGGAAGGACCCAAAAGGAAGGAGAGGGATCAGAGTTGGGACATATTCTTGGAGGAGATCATAGGTTTAGAGGCCCTAACTGAAGGGATGGGCAAAGATGGCGGGGTGGAGGCTGAGCATAGGGCCAGATAAAGCAAATGTGTGAGTCAAGCATGAGAGTTCAGGCTTGTGATGCTTAGGGGCTCATACTCAGGATTCACAGACTCAGTCTTGCACTGGAGATTGATCTGAAGAGCAATGACTGTGACCATCCCCAGAAATCCCAGGTATTTATCTTCACACACTGACAACCAATGTAACCATTTCACATAGTCCTGGTCTCCTCTTTCATGATATCTTAGCTTCCTCAAATAGGTTCAGATATTGGTCTGATAATTGACCACATGCATGGTCAGGTTTGCCCTAATCCTGTGGTGTGTTCACATGATTTGCCTGTCTTGACAAGGGACCAAGAATTTAAGACTAGGATATTCAGAGGCAGAGCTAAGCCATGTACTACCCTCACATTTTAAGGAAGAAAGAAAGTAGTTCTGCTTTCCCACTAAATCTAAGTTTTCCAACCATTGTTTTGAAGCCAGAAATTCTGATGAGGTGATAGATAGTGCTAGGCATACACACATGTGTTGAATGTGCTGCCTTGAGCAACAGAAACACGTGTCTCCTCTGCAACTGTGCTATCAGCCATGCGGTCTTCTTACCAGCACTTCAGGGAAGTCCTGGAGGCCAGGAGTGGAAACTAGACTCTCTACTCCAACTGCCTTCCCTTATTGCTACCTAATGGTTATCAAATTCTAAGATCTTCTTAGCCAGCATAACTTCTAAGCTCAAAGGCAAGAAGACTAGCTAAGGCCTTAAGAACTCTGAGGAGACAGGCAAAGTGGGCAATTAAATGGAAAAGAACATGTCAGCAGCCCTTTCCTGTTTGGTCCTTGAACTCTCTCCAACCTTGTTGCCTTCTCTGTGGGAAGGCTGCCACCTCAGGCTTCAAGAAGAGTAACATAAGATACTAGACTTTATTTTCTGGTTTTGGAGAATTGTTTTGCCTTTGATTTAGAAGCTTCATACTTTGAAGATGAGGTACCTTGGGGTTCCATACACCAGGAATGTGAATTCTAGGTTTTGCTCTAGATATGATCATGATTCAGAAGACCTAGGAAAGTTCAGAATTGGCTCCTCCTCAGCTACATATTCTGGCCTGGCCTCTATACTCTGAGTAGGAACACTTCTGCCACATTCTCAGGAGGGTAGAGCATGTTCTGACTGGGAAAGTATGGGTTCTCCAGCCCAGAAAGAGAAGGCAGTAAGGCCTAGTATAGATGGTGAGACTAGAGAAAACAGAGAGGAAGGTCCCAACACAAAGACCTGCCTGTGCTTAGGATCACATTGGCAAAAGAAGTGGACTAAACTGGAAGCAGGGGTCCAGAACCAAGAGGTCCCGCCAGGTAGCAGGCTTGACCCTAATTCCTCTAGAAGGTCTTAGCCCTTAGAAAGAAAGAGATTATGGCTAAAAAAATGACATTTACTTTAAACATAGATCCAGAAGATAAAAACAAGCATACCTAAAAGGATTACACTCCAGGCTGAGATGCCACTCCCTTCCCGACCTCCTCCCATCCAGGATCCCACAAAGAACTCACAGTTTGACAGTCCTTAGATTGGTGCCCCTAAGCCCTTCAGGTCAGGGACCTGTAGTCCTAGCTCTTCAACAACCTTGGACACTGGCTTAATCCCTCCACTTCCAGATTCTTTGGGCAGAGTTATGTTCTGGGTAAGCTTGGGTTGTATAGAATGGATGCAGATAAACTGAGGGTATAATACTGCTCCTTTTACTCCTCCCAGTCTGACACCAGAACTTCCTTCCTTTCTCCTGACACCCCTCACAAACCACTCTGGGTTTCTGCCTTCCAGGCCCAGATGCCAGGTTAGTAGCAACATAAAGCAGATGGCAAGAGCACAGGAACCACGCAGCACACATACAATGGTAAGAAGAAGATGGGAAGAAATTCTGTACCCCATGGACTGAAGGTATGGAGAATAGGAATGAGTGGGGGCCTAGGGCACAATCTCCAAACAGAAATGAATTAGTCTTTTCTCCTATACACAAAAGGGAGTGAGAAACATTAAAAGATCCAAGTTACATGAGCAGAAAGGGAGAAGGAAAATGGTGAAAGAGTTTAGGTATTATATGGTATTTTCCCTGAGGATGGGAATAATTTTTCATATTTGCACAAAGCCCCAAATTGGATATGTTGTGAGAAAGGGACTTAAACAGAATTTCAATGATGATGGTGACAAAGATGACAATGAGGATGATGGTAATGGAAGGTAAGACCGAGACTAGTCAAGAAGATAGGACCAGTATGAGATGTACACAGCCAAAGTGGTCACAGTCAGAACAAGAAAATATTCAGGCAAGGGACTCAGTGAGGGACACGCCAAGGTGTCAATAGCACAGGAAAAGAGGAGAGGTCAGTGCCAGGGGTCAGATGTAAGTATCTGAGTCAGTGAAGGTGGTATGATGAGGAATGACATCAAGTCAGAAGCAAACGTACCGTTAGTCGGATGCTTTGCAAACGACACAGAAAATCGCTTTACAGCCGGGACAGACAAGAACTCTGAGGAGAGAAGACATCATGGGGATTATGCCTGCATCTGTCCCTTCCTCCTACTCTAGAATCTACCTACAACATACCCTCTTGTACTCTATACCCAAACTTGACCCTTTCCCAACTACCATACAAATGCTTCTCTGACCATTACAAAAATCTTTCCCCTTATATAATCTCTCAAGGAGAAATCATATCCCATTCTTATCCTAACCCTACTCCATATATCCACATCTTGGGTCTGCTCTTATGAGGAAATCAAGTCCCAGTGGGACTACTGGTTCCTACCCCAGGATTCTCTACATACCTGGTGCTTTCCTACCTCAGCTGGATCTTTTGAGGTTCCAGCCATATCTGTTTCATCCCCTCCCTACTACTCATTTTCCGTCCCTATTGCCTAGAGTACAAGAAAGAAAGGGTACAACATAGAAGTAGAATGATCAGAGTGCACTTGGATAGCTATGTGGAGTGAAATGAACCTAATTATTAGCAAAGGAGTACTTCTTTCACCCACAGAGTAGGCTACTGTTGCTGCAATGTCCTCTGGAAGACTAAATGGTTCCTAAGCCACGGGCTCAGAAGGGAGATGAAGGGGAGATGGGCTGGGCTAAGGAAAGGGACTACTGCCCCCAACCCACGTACCATCTCGGTGCATCAGGCTGGCAGGTGGGAGTTTTTTGCCATGGCTGCGAGCGTAGTCCTGGAGATTCGGGGCACTGGATGAGCCACCCAGCACTGTGGTGCTGAACAGCCCTGTGCACTGTGAGCCTGCAAAGCCGGAAGCATATTAGCAGCCAAACGAAGTTGCAACTACTACACACTTGACAATAACAACAACAAAAAAACCAGATAGGGCAAGGCCATTCATTCATAGCTGCCACACCACACACATACATAGCCTTTATTTGCCACATACTACTATACTTGGCAAGTTAATGAAGGAGAAGGGCCTTGCATGTAGGCCCTTGACAAGGGAGAAAAGTTAATATTCCATGCAATTTAGTCATTTTAGGGGAGTCAAAAGCTGTTTGGAGGGATAAATTATTCTTTGTCCTCCTTCAAATGATTCCCTAAAATGCCAGGAAGAAAGCTTCTCCTGGATTCTCCATACCTATTTGATGCTCCCCAATACTGAGAACAGATCTTGGGGCCCCCCAGGCCCTTAGAGGCAGAGAAGAATTCTGGATGAAGCCAGAGATCAGATCCCAGAGTTAATGGCTCCCTTCCACTCTCCTCATAAACTTTCACCTCCTCTGCCTCCCCAACCATGCTATAAGGGCCTTAAATTTTCCCCAAGAAAGGAATCATGGAACTCAAATAATTTCAAAGCTGTATGGAACCTCAGAGATTACCATATGCAGCATCTTTCTTTTTCAGATGAGAAAACTAAGACCTTGAAATCTTAGGTTCAAGTGTATAGGTTTCTTGACAGCCAGTTCAATTCCATCAACAAGCAAAAAGAAAGTTTATTCCTTTAAATGGTGTAAAGCCCTCTATCCATTTAAAATGGCACATTTCTCTTACCTCTCTCCTTCAAAAAAAACAAACTTATAGGGCACTATAGTGAGATCTAAGCAAAGAACACTGTATTGAATGCCCATTATGTAAAGAGCATCACTCTAGGCAGAGGGGCACAGGAAAAAATAGTAACAAAAATAAAAGATATGATTACTCACCAAAAAAAGGTTTATTATCAATCAATAACCATCTTTGTCTAAAATCAATACTTGAAAGTCACATGTATACATGGTAGGGACCCATATAGCCCTAGGAATTATATGACTTTAAAGCTGAAGGGACCTTAGATATTATCCAGATCTTCAGGCCAAAAAGGTGAAATTTATTTCACAAGATTAGAGAATAAAAGTGGTAAAACTGGCAGAGCCTAGGTCTTCAGATTTCTTTACAACTTGTTTTTCCCTTTATAATACTTTTCTGTTAAAGGAGAACTTCAGGGGTGAACCTTAGAATCCTAATGTCAAAACAGAGGAAAGACCTTGGTGAAGTCCATCAGATACATGATCTCCAAAGGGGGGGGGGGGGGGGACCAAGAAGGGCCTCTACTCCTAAGACCTGTCTGTCCCACAATGGAAACAAGATACCCCTAGATGGTCCCATCTTCTACTCTGGATGGATTTTATGTCCCACTTTAATGAGAGGATAAACTCAAGCTACTGGCCAAATCCTATGATTGGCAGCTCACATCACTATACTTTGTCAAAACTTCTGACTTGTATTTACAGGAGATATAATATCAGATCTGTTGGGAAATTCTTGAGTTTCCCTCGAATCTATGGGATCAGGAAGGGAATCAGGGGGAAGGGATCAGGATCACAGGGGTAAAAAGTCTACCTAGATCAAGGAATAAAAGAAAGTAGTTCAGAGGATAGACTCTGTTATAGTTCTCAGGAGCAAATACAAAACTTTGTCAGTATCATATCCCCAATACGATTTGTTTGCATCCCTCATACTTGAAACAGGCCCTATGATGAAGGCCCTAAGAAGATAAATGGATTCTGATCTCAACAATTTCTGTTCTTCCTCCAAACAAGTTGGCTCCATTTCCAGGTCTCATTGGCTCTGTTGCCCCATTAGTCATATCTACTCTACTGGTAGCAAAAACTCTAATCCTTTTCCACTCAGCCTTAGGGTAATCTCTGGGGAGTTTTCTGGGTCCTGCAACCTTATTACTCCTACCTTCTACCTAAATCTAGTTTCTTCTCTTCCTTCTCTGTGATATTACCACATTTAATAGGGCTAAATGCCTACTTATTCTCCTACCCCCATCTACTCATCTGAGGGATTGGCATCTCTTCTAAGGGAAAAAGTACCTCACACCACATTATCTATACTCCACCTTAAAGAGATTTTAGATGCATCTTTCCCAATAAGGAACAGTATAGCAGTCAACAAATGCCATTATCTGATGCTCAGTTCATGTTGTAGCTTATTTTGGGCCAAAGTGGATTCCAGAGACAAAGACAATGAGTCCAGACAGGGCTAGGTAAATGAGACTAAACAGTTACCTTGCATGGAGATCAGGAGACCAAGCTTAGAGATTCCAAATATGTGTTCCTGATACCAAGTTCAAACTACTGGCTTGATACTGAGACACATGGGATACTGAGTGGCTAGATCTCCCTTCTACTGCCCAACATTCCTTCTTCCCCACCTCCCAAATATTAAGATTCTTTCTAAGTATCCTTTAGACCTATGGCATCTCTAAGAGAAATTCAAAGGTTGCTTCCCTCATATCTCCCCCCTTCCACTTACTGAAGATCTTCATATGAAAGAAGTACCACCCCCATTGCAATTTCATCTAGGAGTCATCCTTTACTTTTAGGAAGGAAAAGAAGGGAATAGAGGATAGGAAGAAGATGGCATAGGAGTTGGGAAAGAAAAAGCAGGATTAGGGTTCAGGAAGATGGTCTTAGCTCTCCAAAGAAAAGATGGGATAACTAGAATTCCAGGTACTCTTGCTCAGAGGTCTCTTACTGATGATTCTGGTGGCACGGGGTCTCCTACTTTTCTTAAGGTCCAGTTTGGACTGGAGGGACTGAGGAAACCAAGGGAAAGAGACTGAGAATCAAGGGAGTGATCTTTCACAAATAGAAACCAGTCACTTGAGATCAAAGTACACTTCCAATCAGTTCCATTCCCAGTTGACAACAAAAAACTTGAGTCTACCCAATTCTCAGGGTCAGGATTGGCTGTAGACATAGGGCAAACCTCTCTACCCAACACTAAAGAACAAAGGTTGGAAAATCATACCCAGGCCACTTTGCTTCATTTCTGTTGGGGGGCGTGAAGACTGGAATAGACGGTAACTACCGGGTCGGGAAGATGAAGTCTCAGATAATACCTGTGGGAAAAGGATCAAATGTCACCATCTCTCTACATATGTCAGAAAACTAAAACCCAGGTCCTAAATCTTTGGTTCCCTGTAAAGTCAAGTAGTTAATATCAGAAGAGCTGAAATAAAAAAGGTCATCTGTGGGAAGATGTGGCAGAAAGACAGGTATGCAGAGAAAGGAACTGCCCAGCCTGCCCTCCCTAATGGAAACCACTTGTGTTTCCTTGCTCCATAACTACTTCCATTCTAGCAAAGAAACAATCATTCTTTCTACTATAGTGTCCCAGGACAGAAGAGCTCCCTGTTTCCTATACATTCCTTCGTAAGATTCAGAAGATTTGCAGGAATAGTTCAGTCCGAAATAGAAAATAGTCTATGTGACCCCTCCCCCATTTTTGTATTGATGACTCCTTTCTACCATTTCTACTTACATAGGAAAAGTAGGAAGTTCAGAGGAATTGTCCTACAGCCATTCCTCTAGTTCCCTATTCCCCACTTTGTCTAAACCCTACTCTACTCATTGTCTTATACCTAGAAATTAAAAATGGATTTTCAAGTAGACTATATCCAATCATTTCTTCTGAGGACCATGCCCTGCTCCCCACACCCCCCAAGGAGGTGTGCTAAGCTCCCAGGATCCAAGTGTTAAGAGGCAGAAATTGGAAAAAGAAAAAGAGATGTCAAGAGGGACCTGTACACAGGATGCCAGGTAGGCAGTGGGCTGTAGGTCAATGACTAGAAGGAGCCAAGGAAGGTCTCTTGATCTCCATCAGCACCATCCCCAAATGGGGATATGGTTGGCCTACCTCTGCACTACATGATCATGACCTGCAAGCAGACTAATAAAGAGTCAGTCATGGGGGCAGCTGGGTAGCTCAGTGGAGTGAGAGTCAGGCCTAGAGACGGGAGGTCCTAGTTTCAAACCCGGTCTCAGCCACTTCCCAGCTGTGTGACCCTGGGCAAGTCACTTGACCCCCATTGCCCACCCTTACCAATCTTCCACCTATGAGACAATACACCGAAGTACAAGGGTTTAAAAAAAAAAAAAAAAAAGAGTCAGTCATAGGGCTACAAAGGCCATCCCTTAAACCCCACAGCATCTGCAGAGCAAAGTTAGTTAGAATTGGATTGATAAACTACTTAAGATACAGATGGTATCAGAGTCACATATTCTACAACCTAATATAGACATATGAATATGGATAAAAAGTAAAATCCAAGTAGTAAAATGTGACAGGATTAAGTAGCAAGATTATATAACAATAGAGAAAAGGGGTTTCCTTTAAAATTAGAGAACATGCCTGGGTAGGCCAGGAAGAGATTGGTCTTTCCTAGGCAAAAGGTTGGATGGGGGTTAGGGCCGAAGAATCCCTATAGGTTCATAATAAGGAAATTAAATTATTGATAATCAAATGAACGTGTTCAAACCCTCTAATGACAAAAGAAACACAAATTCAAACAATTCTGAGATACCATCTTTCACCTATCAAGTTGGCAAAGAGAGTTAAATTTGATAAAATTAAATGCTAGTACTGCTTTGGGAAAACAGGCATGCTTTTTACTCTGCCAGTGGAGCTATGAACTGGTTTGATTCTTCTGTTAAGTAAATATGCAGCATGGTAAAAAATGAGAGATAGAAAGTAGGCTTTGGAGTAAGGAACAAGTGGGCTGAAAACCCTCTGACACATACTACCTATGAATTATAGATTCGTCTTTAACCTCTTGGTGTTTTAGGCAATAAAAACTAGATAGCAAATAAGTGAATGACCTGAATCAGTGGAGAGAATTTCCAAACCAGTCTACATTAATAAAATCACAGGTTGGGATGGCATTAAATAATATAGCTATAAAACTGTTCTTAACTTTTGGCTCCATCATTAGAATTATATAATAAAACTGTTATTGACATAAAAAAGACCCGCCTGTACAAAAATATTCTGAACAATGATATTTTTAATATATAAAAATGGTAGGGGGGACCATTTCTAATTAGGAAATGGCTAAACAAACTGTGGCATAAGATATGAAGATACTATTATGCTATAAGAAATGACAACTATGACAGAGACCTAGAATTCAGAGAAGCAAGGAAGACTTAGATGTGCTAATGAAGAGTGAAGTACACAGAAACAATATGCACCATGACAACAATGTAAATAGAAATGACAATCCCAGATAATAAGGAAAAAGACTTGTACAAAAATATTCATAGCCATGCTCTTTGTGGTGGCAAAAAATTGGAAAATGAGGGGATGCCCTTTGATTGGGGAATGTTTGAACAAATTGTGGTATCTGGTGATGATGGAATACTATTGTGCTCAAAGGAATAATGAACTGGAGGAATTCCATGTGAAATGGAAAGACCTCCAGGAAATTGATGCAGAGTCAAAGGAGCAGTACCAGGAGAACATTATATACAGAGACAGATACACTGTGGCACAATTGAATATAATGGATTTCTCTACTAGCAGCAATACAAAGACCCAGGACAATTCTGAGGGATTTATGAGAAAGATGCTATCCACATCCAGAGAAAGAACTATGGGAGTAGAAACACAGAAGAAAAACAACTACTTGATCACATGGTTTGAAGGGGCTATGATTGGGGATAAAGATCTTGATCAATGACACATGTAAAACCCGGTGGAATTGC
Organism: Gracilinanus agilis; assembly: GCF_016433145.1. Classification (NCBI taxonomy): domain Eukaryota; kingdom Metazoa; phylum Chordata; class Mammalia; order Didelphimorphia; family Didelphidae; genus Gracilinanus; species Gracilinanus agilis. The sequence continues at coordinate 525,132,758 of NC_058131.1, read as the reverse complement.
TCATAGGCCACAGAAGTGGAATAGGAGGGTAGGGAAAGAACATGAACCATGGAACCATGGAAAAATATTCTAAATTAATTAAGTAAACATACTTATTTAAAAAAAGGACAACCTCACAATGAAAATCTCTGAATGCTATGAAATTATAATGGTTTTCAAGAAGAGTTTAGGAAATGAACCTCTATCCCTTTATTACAAAGGGTACAAAATTATGCACATTATGTTATCAGACATGGTTGATATATTATATACTTTTTCTGGACTGATTTTTTTTCTCTCTTTATTTTAAAAAATCTTTGCTACCAGCAATGGCCAGCTGGTAGTACAGTGAATAGTTCTGGGTATGCTGTTGGTAAGATCTGAGTTCAAATCCAGTTTTCAGGCACTGTGTGACTTGGAGCAAGTCACTTAACTTGTTTGCTTCAGTTTCCTCATCTGTAAAATAGGGATAATAATAGCAACTATCTCACAGAGTTGTAAAAATCAAAATGAGATAATATGTGTAATAAAATACTTAACATGGAGTCTGGCAAACAGTAGACACTACATAAATTTTCCATTAAGAAGAAAGGGAGGAAGGAATATTTGGAAATGGGACATAAAATAAAAAAATTTAATAAAAATAAGAACTTTAAAAAATAAAAAACATGAAAAATATAAACAAATATTGAAAGACTTATATGAAGTGACAGAAAGTGAAAAAAGCAGATCTAAAAAAGCAATATACACACTGACTACAACTATGTAAATAGTGACAGAAGTAGCAATAAAATCTGGATAAATAACACAGAAAAGAAATTACAAAGGCACATGAAAACAGGAAAATTTTGTTACTATTTTGTTAAAATTAAAATATATGTTTTAAAAACAAATTATAAATAAGTTTATACTTTCATGTTTAATCAATTATAATTTTTTTCTTGTATGTCTTAATAATATTTGTGTTTATCTATGGATGTTGAGTATATTTATATATTTTTTAAAAGCTGTGAATGTCATACAGGAATGGAAAGTTCCCCTGCGTTATCCTCTCAGTTTTAAAGATGTGGCCTTTCCTCCTATTACCCAGATGTCTTCTCAATCCCGCATCTCAAAATTCCTACCCTCTTCAAAAACACCTCTCTTGCCCTTCTTCACTAGGATTTCTCTAGCCTCAAATCAGTTGATCTGGAAGAACTCTAGAGGTAAGGGTGCATTCTCTGGGATCAGAAGGCTAAGAACACTCTGGTAACATGGGGTAAGAGGTAGATACTGCTTCAGAGCAAATATCCAAAGTGTCCCTTCCCTATCCTTTTCCCTCTCCTCTCCCCATTACCTCCATAGAGCCAGCTTTACGGTTTCGGATGAGTGGAGATCTTCTTGGAAGACCAGGAATCTCAGGAGGCTGGGGTGATGTCTGCAATACCCGGTCTGGTTCATCTCGACCCCTACTCCGGCACAGGTTTTCCATACTGCCTTTGTCTGTCTGTATCTCCTCATTCTGCATCACATTTTAAGAGAAGAAGTGACTTCCCTCTCTATAACCAGCCCCTTCATTTTCCTGCCACCAACTCTCTGCATATCTCTGTCTCCCAGGTTCTGAGAACCAGATTCCAGCACCCTTCCCACCTCAGAAGAGGCTGGACGGAAGCCACAGCCAGTGGGGGCACTGCCGTCCTCTTCAACACCTTTCACTCCAGGGCTGAAGTGCAGTTCCACATGGAATCGCTCCTCTGATGAGGGATCCTAGGGAAACCCAACAGATGAGAGGATATCAAAGGATGAGGTGGTAAAAAGCAGGGTAATGATGGTGGACAAGTTCCAAGAAGAAAAGCTCCTAGTTCTCAGGCTTGGAGGTCTTGTCTCTTTTATTGTAAACCCTAGGCTTAAGGAACCCTCTTTCCCCCAACCTTATAATGTTCATGTAACTCAACTAAATAGAAATATCGTTATTTCTCTACTCTCATAGGAACTTAGACTTCACTTAAAGAAACACTTATGATGCTTAGAGAGAAGGATATCTTATCTAGATCTTGTTCTCCTCCCATCCTAGTGCTGGAACTAGAGGTCTAGAGGCTGGGTTCCAGGTCATTCCTTCTGGCACTATCTATTTCCAGAACTAGTTCTCTACTTAGCAGAAAGCTCCTATCCTGGATCATTCGGTATTTTGTAATCCAAATGATCTCCTACATTGTGGTCCCCAGATCATGGGGATGGTCAAGGACTTCTTTCTCTGAGCAATGTTTGGGGGTAATAAGAGTAGATCTTTTCCTGATCCTCCCCTGACATCGCCTCACCTGGGTATTGTCTTCATATAGCATGATAACAATCTGAGTCATGTAGTTGAGCTCTGAGATGGCACTGAGATAAGCCAGAGCCCTCTGCCACTGAGCATCCTGGGATTCCTAACAAATATAAAAAAGAGCATCTCAGAGTTTGATATGAGAGAGGAGAAAGAAGGAAAGGGATGAGCCTGAGGCTGGAATGGGGGAGGGCCAGAAAACACAAAGAAAGGCTTGCATGGAAACCAAGGAGGTCTAAAGAAAGGAGCTTCTTAAGATGATAGACAGGTGGGAGTCAAAGGGTCCTTACATCAAGAAGTCCTCCATAACGGAAGACACTGAGCAGGGAATGGACATGGCTCTCACTGGTGAAGTAGAGACGTGTTCGGACATGGCGGCCTGGGGAAAGCACTCCTCTGGAGTACCTGAGAAAGTTGCCTTGTCATTTATAAGTATGTACTCATTATACCACCTCTCCACTGTCTCTTTCTTTCACCTCTAAACAGGACTTCTCCCCCATATTTGGAAGTCCTCCTGTGCCCAAGTCCCTCTAACTATTCCAGCTTTTACCTCCTCCCAATCACCCTTTATATGCCTCCCCCACCCCCATTCAGTATCCCCTTAACCCTCCCTCACAGGGGATGAAGCTTGTTGACAGACTCATCTTCGTGGGTTCGCTGTAGGTCAAGCTGAATCTTCCTCAGCAATGGGAGACAAAAGCCCACAGCAATCTCTAGTTTCTCCTCCCGACTGATCCCATACTCCTAGAGAACCAGAGGCTAAGTAAGCACTCAAGGTAACCTGTAATCTTTTTGCCTCTGCCCACTCCCACTCCCCACAAAGCGTGGCACTATCCTTCTGCCTTTTTATCATTTCTGGGTCTTTCCTCAAACCCATTATTACTCCCACTCCACATGTCACCAAGATTCTCAACTCAGGCCAGAATCCTTTGGTCTTACTCAGAGTCTAAGGGCACTTGTAGAGTGTGATTGATCATTGGAAGAGGGCTGTAGTATTTCATCCAATCCCACTCTCTATCTCTAAGCTTCCTCTTTCCTGCCCGCCCCTCCATTCTAGTCATGAACCATTTCCAGAACCAACCTGAGGAATGACCACATCAGCCAGCGCTTTGGAGAGTCTCAACAGTTCAGCTGTCCCTTGGAGCCCCAGGCTCCCATTGTGCTGCACATCATACTTGACACAATCATAGATGTCAGGGATTTTGCTGATATCAAAGCGTCCACTTTTCTGCCGAAAGTCACGTTCCAGCTTGCTCCAGCGCTGCAACATCAACTCCAGAGTCTCGCTGTGGTACAACTGCAGGTCTGAAGGGAACAGGAAAAAGTCATATTATGCAAAGAGCCCTAACATGAGCTTAGGACTATGATTTGGGCCATCACGACTATCCTGAAGAGAAACAAATTCCAACCATGCAAGGTCCAAGGAGAAACATAGGGATGCCCCAGGCACTCAGAGGAAGAAACAACAGAACCATGATAATATCCTGGAGGGAGATGGCAGTGCTCTTACCCACCTGCTGACTTGGGGTCCTGCAGTCGTTCCCGGATCTGGTACGTGAGGTTCTCAATCAGGGAAAATACCTGGTTACAGATCTCCACAGGATTCTGAATTATGGCCATGGAGTTGAGCAAGGAAAGACTGCCAGTAGGGGCCAGCTGAGGGAAACAAATACAGAAAGAGCATGATAAGCTCAGGGCCTTTCATCAAATCCCAGGATTTAGATAACCACAAAGCAAGTGCATGCTAGCTCCCTACAATTTTTTGGTGGAAATCTATATTAATAGCTTATTTATGTCTATAGATGTCTATTATCTATAGACACTAGCCTGAGCTCTCCATTACCTGGAATAATTATGGTCAGTAAAGGGGAATGCAGGGAGGGAAGAATTTGAGGTCAGCATGAGTGAAGAAAGAATTGGCAGTAAAAGCAATTGTTCTTGGTCATGTAAATAGGCCCTACTCAGGTATGGGGAAAACTCACACATCCTAGAATTTTCAATGTCTAACTTGTAATAAATGGTGCAGGACGGAAAAAAGGAAAAGGAATCAACTTCATCTAACTGGATTCTTAGCAAGATGCAAAGAAGTAAATGGGGCCTCATTACATCCTGGTCAAGAGAAGAAATAGAGACACTTACCCCTTCTTACCCCAATCCAGAAAAAAATCCAGCTATCCAGTCCATTCAAGTTCCCCAAAGAATAACAAAAATAGGAATAGTGTGGGGAAAAGGAGGGATGTTGTTCAACTTCAATTTGGCAGATGGTTTCTTTACCAAGGTCTAGGCTAACCCTGGAAGTCAAAATGCCCTGGGATAGGATGATTCTGGACCAGTCCTGAATTATAGAATGGGACTTAATTCCTTTAACAGGCTAGATTTAGAACTTTTCCTTACACGTAACACCAAGGCAGATGTAGGTCCTCTGCCTTGGTTCCAACCTATAAAACAAATATAATGAGTCCACCAGAATGGTTCCACCTCAAGACCCTGAGGCATTCAGGGCCACTGGGAGAGAAGAGGCAGTGCCTTGAGGAAACCCTAGGACTCTCCAAATGCCAAAAGATGAGGACAGGACACCTAACCAGCTTAATGTAGTTAGTGAGTGATAACCAGAAAGGGATGTGGATGGTATTATCAATGGGATCTAAAACAGGATATCTGGAGGATAGGATAAAAGGAAGCTCAAACCTGCTCGTAGTCTCCAGGGCCAAAGGGTGTATCCTGTTGTAGAATGTGATGTAGACGAGCTTTCACACGGTGTTGGCAGCTGCTCAAAGAGTCACCATCACTGTCCAGAAGCCCATTCATGTTGGCACTCTTCACCATTTGTACCAGGATAGGTGTCAGCTCCCCCTCCAGTGCCAGTAATCCCTATGACAGGAGCCATGGGGAGTGGGAGTGTTGTTAATCCCCTCTTTGGGCCAGCAGCCCCGGTGGTGGAGGGATATAATGGGTCTAAGGGGCAATGGAGAAGACACAGAGCTGGCTTGGTCGGGGCAGGAATGACCTTACCCCCCCACCTCCTCTTCCCAGAAGAGCAGAAAGGGGTCCAATTCAGCCACCAACCTATCCTTCTGAGGTGAGTACCCCAAAACCCTGTACTTCATTAACCCTCCATATAAATTAGCAGCTTTTCCAACTGCCACGTCCATGACTTTGGGGTTAGGGTGGACACCTTGGCAAAGGCTGCAGCCGTCATCTGTACACGACCCTCATCTGAAGCATAGATCTTGAGGTCATGGCGGTAAGTGCTATGGAGCCGTAGAAGCCCACAACCAGGGAAGCCAGCATAGTCCCCTGGGAGTGAAGAGGACCACAAACAGACATCTGTCAGGATCCTAGGGCAGGGAAGAGGGCATTTATTCCTTTCCCCCTTCAACTTTTCGTTGCCACAGTGATTTTTTTTCTTTATCCCCCCAGCTTACATAACATTTATCTTGTTCCAAACCTATCATATGTTTACTCTCAACACACTCACCCTGGCCCCCTGGATACATGCAACGAAAAGCTCGTCCCAGTTCCTCAGCCTGGACCCGGCCAGCAGGAGTTAGCTCCCCACCCCACTTCAACACCAGTAGCAGAGATGGGGCCAGGGTCTCCCGATGTGGATCTAAGGGTAGAAGAAAGTAATGTAATAGGACTAGGCAACCTTTTCGGAACATCTAAATAGAACAGAGTGAAGGTCTGGATGTTAACCTCAACAATTCTGAGAGGAAGAGGCCTTAGCCTCTTAGGATGAACCTAGGAAAGCAGGAAAAGGTAGTAGGGCAAAGAAGTGGTGCTATATGGATGTAAGGAGCTAGAGATTCTGAAAGCTAGAGCGGGTTGTATATCTCACCTTGCTCCTCATTAGAGACCCTGGTTCCATGGGGGTAGTAAGTCAGCTGCACCTTCCTATTGATGCCTGAGAAGTGACCATACCTGCCAGGAACAGAATTCATTGTCCATTCCAATCCCAGGACACAGTCTCCATGGTTGACAGTCCTTATCAGACTCCCTCATTCTCACCCCTCTCCTTACATCTCTAACACAGTCTTCAGCTGCTCCAGTTTTCCTCTTTTCTCTTCAATCTCACCACTAGGGTCCTTCTCTAGCTCTCCCAGCAACAGCCGAGTGATGTCCAGCACCTCCTGAGAAGGGGGGAATAACAAGATGCGTTCACAACTCTTGATCAGTCACCCCATCTATCACTTTACATATTTCAGACTCATATCCATTCCTCCTATAGGGACTGCCCTCCTCAATCAGGTTACCCACCCTACCTGCAGCTGCTCTGGCCTTTTCAGTTTCAATTTCCCAGTTTTGTAGCCACCATGTTTCTCAAACAGTGCAAAGAACCTGCGAATAAGTGGGTGAAGGAAAACCTAAGTGAGAGAGCCAAAGACTATGGGAACAATTTCTCTCTATCTCCCTTCCTATCTTCTCTATCTCAATATATGGACCCTCCCCTTACGTAGGGTGTGTAACTTCCATCTTCATCTTCTGTTTGGGAGTTCTATCCCCATGACGGATGATGGCAATGACACAACGGAGTTCCATCCTGGAAAGAAAGCATACGTTAGTGCAGCCTTAGGCAGCAAATCTCTTCATGACTTCTTGGGAGGGAAAAGGGTTCTATGTGCCACTATGAATGGGGGGGTTTAGCTAAGGAAACTGCCTGAATGGGATCCACTTGTCAGTCAACAGAGAGGTAGTGGGTGCTTATCAGTCAGTCCTAGGAATCCCAAGCCCCAGATATTGCTGTAGTTAAATAGCTACAGTTTGTTTTTTTCTCTCTCTCACATGGTGCCAGATGTGGTAGGGACAATGGGAATGTCTTCAGCCTCTGTGGGAATGGACCATGGAATCTGAAACTGGGGGGCAAGCTCCCGCATTATGGTATTCCTAGAAAGAAGACACAGAAAAGTAATGCAACAAGCTATCTCATAATGGTAGAAGACAAAACTGCAAAAAAAGGTCTCTGTTAAATAAGGGGGAAAAAGGATAACTCCACTCTTACTATGACTTCCTCTCACCCAAACCAATGTCTTCCATACCCTAGGATCTTGGCACAGTCATCATAGTATTTCATTGAATTCTTGACAAAGCTGAAGCCATTGACATCACAGACAAAGGAGTGACCATTGGCACGGAGAAGGTCAAACCCACAAACTGTTTGCTGGGAAAGTAAAGTGAAAGATAATACTAAGTTGGAGGAATAATTTCTTCCCAAATTCTTCATGCCTTTTCCCCTTCCTCTCCATCTTATTCAACCTATATATTCCACTCACCACCAACCCCATCCCACCACCTTGGATCTTCCTTTACCTTGAAAGCAACACAAACTTTCCTGGCCACTAGCTTCTCCATGGCAGTCAGCATGACTGGGTATCGAATCTCCTTCCCTTCACTGTCCCTTTCCACCTTTCCATCTAAAGCTGGAGACTTTCGGGCTTCAGCATGGGCATAGTCCGGCCCCACAGTATATACCTTCAAAAACATATGATTACCAAGAAAATCCATATTGCACAGTTTCTTCAATAACATACATACTTGAAGAGATTATGGGAAATCACTCATTTTAAAAGAGGGAACTATCAGCATTATGTTTAGGCTTAGAATAAAGATCCTGAGCCTACAAAAATCAACTTTCATTAAACTAAAACTATAAAAGCATAAGTATAAGGATGCTTTGCCAGGACCCCAATATTATCCTCCACTTTCTATTTTTAAAAAAACAGCCCCATTGTGGTATATCAAACGCCTTCATATCCCTATTTTGCAAATGTTTTAAATCTAATATCTCTACTCCTTACCTTGCAATTTCAATACATTACTAAATCCAACCTCAGTTTCTATCTTATATACCCCATCCTTAAGATTCCCAATTCCTCCACTCCTCCCACCCCAATAACATCTGTGTGTGACTTTGGGTAATCATTTAATACTCAGAGCCTCATTTTCCTCATATATATAAAAGGAAGAAAATGTATTTCTAAAATAAGAGAATTAGACTGCATGGCCTCTGAGGTCCCTTCTACCTCCAAAATGGTATGATTTATGTAACTTGTATACCCACACCCTTCCCTCCCCAGCAACCTTGACATCAGTGCCATCTGTGGGCATGAATTCCTCATAGATGTAAGATCCAGTCTTTCGGACACTGCTTTCAGGGGAGTATACACTGCTTCGGCTGCCAATCTGGAAAGGAAGAGGATAAAAAAAAAACCACGTGAGTTCATTTCACCCCAACACCATTTTTTTCCTGAATCCTTCAGCTTTTAGCCCACAACTCCATCCCTATCCTTCCATCTCTCTGCCCCACCCCATATCCCTAACTGCCCCCACACCTTACGAAAGAGGCGCTGGCTCCCCCCACCAGCTGTGCTGGGATAGTAGATGTAGACGTTGTGATCCTCAGCACTCACTGGCTTCTCCACAAATGGTTTGGGAAACACAGCTCCATTCACCTCCACCTGGTCCTCACCCTCTATCAGGTTGCACTCTGAGAGGTAGAATATGGTCAGTCTTGGTGGACCTTGGATACACCTCCTCTACTATTCAAATCCCCCAGCGCCTCAATCTCTACAGTCTTCAAAACCACAAGTCTTGCTTCCTAGGCACCACCCGTAGGCCCTATCCCAAGACCCCTGACCATCCCATATATACAAAAACAAAAGTCCTAATTAGCTGATTAATAGCAGAAAGTCTGAAAGGCATTGAGCTAGGTTGAAGCCCAGAGGACTGGGCAAAGAATGGGGATGAATACTTACCCTCTGGTCGGGCAGGGTCACGATTAAGCACAGCATATCGAGGCAGATCAATGCCTTCCTCTTGCAGGATTCGGTATACTTCCCGCCTGAAACCCCAAAACTATTAGCAAGAGGAAGCATGAGTGGAAGGAGAGAAGCAGGGGGAAGGAATGAGAGTACTGAGGCACCAGATGAGAGAGAAGCAAGTTTTTGTTTCTGGTCTTCCCTTAAATGGATTCCCCAAACACTGGAGGCTAAGGTCTATGGGTAACAACATGGAAAGCCCAGTCCCATATATCTGACTGGACAGTAGGAAGCCATACCTGTCCTGGATATAATACTGCATAGTCAGATCATTGATGAGGAAGGGATTTCGGAGCTTGGCATAAGCAACTGCTTTGTCCAGGGGAAAACCTAGCAGAAAGGCAGAGGCCAAGACACAAACATTATAAAAATTAGAACTGTCAGTTTCCATTCAACCCTTCCATTACTAACCCCATTACTAACTCAGACCCAAGATCCAAAAGATCCTTTGGAATTATTTCTAGGGCCCAAATCTTCTGATGGTTCTAGAAGCTGTAGAACTGTCCTAAGATCTGGAGTGTGTAACACCCACCCAAAGATGGCCTTTTTTTTCAAATGTGTCAGAAGGACCCCCATTCACTGTCACTTTCCCAATGAGATGAAACAATGAAGGGCCAATTCTCCCAGCTCTTAAACTTCACAATTCCCAATCACATTCTGCATTTTTTTCTCCACAAGACCCTCACCTTTGGAGTGGAAAGAGATGAGACAGTGACAAGGTGGCCAATTCTCCACAGGCTCATTGAGGATAACATCCTCACCCAGGATAATCACAGTTATGTAGTCAAAGCGGCATAGTCGTTCTAGGATCTGGGTCATTGGCTTGGACTTGGACTTCTTGGTCATGGCACAAATGCCAACAATGATCTGCCTCTCGAGGGGCTATAGTGTAGAAGATGTTATCAGAAATCCTCCATACAAGATAGTAGGCCATCCTAAGGATACAAAACCTCCCCTTTTGCCAGGACATTGGATTCCCCCATATATAAGCTACAGGACATGGTCAAACCTAGGAACCAGTGTACCTATTCATGGCTGTATATCTTCTTCCCACTCCTAGACAAATTTAGGGACTCCTGCTGTCCACAGAATATTGTCTTCTCAATAGAAGCACAGCAGGGTATTTCTGTGACCTGGTATGAGGATACTCAGATACCTAGAAACTCCTAGGTTCTAATAGAGTCCTTTGGAGAGGCTCTACAATGAAGTACAAGGTATCCCTTTATATCATAGGGGTTAAGGGTGTGGTATCCCAATGATCTGAAAAACCCACATAAAATTTTTTGGCCCTTCCTTTGTACCAGAGAAGTCTGAAATTTTTCTTTTTCTATTATGAGGTATTTACAGTACTTTATATGCATTTATGAGTTACTAAATTTTTCAAGGTAGCTCTATATTTCTAGCCTTTGCATGCTATCTGCTGGGGTTTGTATTTTTTCATAAACTTTAACTTTTTACTTATTTTAACTTGAAAAAATAATGTATTTTAATGGTATTAAAAGATTTTATTATACAATACTATAAAATATTTTATACATTTCCTGAGTTTCTAAACTTTTTCTGTTTTGTCTGCTGGCCTTTGAATGTCCTCTGTGGCTTTTGCAAAACTTTCATTTAACTTCTTATGCTGCCTGTGATATAGCCACAATGTGGAAGGAATACCAATAGTTTGTTTTATTACTCTGTCATCTCTTGAATCAAGAAAAGAGCCAGGTGCCAATATAAGGCAGGCAGGATAGAGGAGTCATCATTGAATGCCACCCTTAGTAATAATGGCTCCCTCATTACACCTCTTTATTCTTCATGTACTTACCACTTCATCTTCTTCATCCTCAAGGAGCTCACTTTCACTCTCTTCCATACTCATGCCTGCTCCCTGGACGCCCAGCCCCTCATCCCCAGCTCCCACAAAGAAGCGGGGCGTGGCACTTTCGATCTCACTGGCCGTCAGAGACCACATTCCCACCAGGGGACCCACTCATCCCGATCTGCAGGAGACAGCATTTCATCAGCCCCCATGGTGGATAAAAGACAGGAATACTAGACAGGTAATTACAGGGGCAGTAGGGGAAGCAGGGAAACAAGACTGAAGAGATTATACTGAGACCATGGCATCAATATATACAAAGTGATGAGAAGTAGGAAAGAAAGAAGGAAGAGGCCAGGTGAAAGAAACTGAGATAATTAAAGGTCAGAAAGGTAGACAAAAGGAAATAGCCAAAGGTTATCCTGGAAATGAAACTATTTCCAGAGTCAGGGAGTTATAACCCTTATATTGTTGAACTTTCTTCAATTCTTCCAGAGGGAAAGAATCTTCAGTAACATAATAGGAGAAACAGCAACTCATAAGAAGGGTATTATGGGTGAGGGTAGAGGTGTGTTTCCTACTGAAAGAGAGATGACTGACCGACCCATTCTAGACTTCGAACTCAATTTGGAACTTTCCTAGTCCTCCTCTCCTACCCTCCAGTGCTAAGTTTAGGGATCTTTACAAAAGCTGAATACCAGTTATCATCACCTGAGATCATTATCCCCACTTCCACCCAGTCTCCACTGCAGGGTCAACTGCCCCAAAGCCTTTCACATCCTATCTACCATCTAACCATAGTTTTTCCAATTCAAAGAAATGTACAGAAGACTAAATGTCAAAATAAAGGTTATAAAACTATAAGGGAGATTGTCTATGGACAATCACATTTTTACCAATTATCAGACTGAGCGCTAAGTCTCTCCTCCCTCCCCTACATTTATTTCATCAGGGACCCTAAGCTTCAGGTATCACTGCAGAAGATTCTGCCTTGGACAATAGCCTACAAAAATTCTCAGAAACATAGCTGAAAGTCTTTCAAAATGGTATTATGGAAAGAATACTAGACTTGGGGTGTCCTGGTTTCAAATTTAAGCTCTGTCACTTTTTAATGTAACCCTAAGCAAGCCACTTACTTTATCTGAGCCTCAGTTTCAGCTGCAAAGTGGGGATACCCACAGGATTGTTATAAAGGACATTGGAAAATGCTATATGTGTTTATTTTAGCTTGAGAAGTTATATATTTAAATTCATCCAACTTCCTAAAACATTCTTAAGTCATTTGTTTTGATTTCATACCTTCCCACTACAGGTGCTGTTTTCTCTAATTATGCAATTATTATTTTTTTAAACCCTTAACTTCTGTGTATTGGCTCATAGGTGGAAGAGTGGTAAGAGTGGGCAATGGGGGTCAAGTGACTTTGCCCAGGGTCACAAAGCTGGGAAGTGTCTGAGGCCGAATTTGAACCTAAGACCTCCCTCTCTAGGCCTGACTCTCAATCCACTGAGCTACCCAGCTGCCCCTAATTATACAATTATAATTGACTTGTTCCCACACAGACCTCTTATCTTTTCAGTCTTCTACCTCCTTTTCCTATCCCCAATTATTATCCAAGGAACTGCATTTTTCTTGGTCTTTTCCTAGACCTTAAAAATATTTTTCCATTGCCTTCTATGTGTCTTGTAGATTGCCTCTATGCCTACATTAATTTTGTTATTATTCTGGACTCAGTGACCTGGCCTGATTTTCATGCCTTATAAGTATTCCCAAGTCTCTGTACAGTTCTGAATTTAAGCAGCTTAGATTTTTTTCAGTCCCCTCTGTTCTTTCTCTGCAGAACTTGCTCTCATGTTTAGGATTCTTCTGATCCTATGCACTTCCACCCATGGAGTCCCTTCTGGTTTTGCTCTAAATTCATAAATTGCCTTCTTGACCTCACATTTCATCCCAATTCCAGACACATGGTGTTGAGTTAAAGTACTTAGAAGAAGCTCCAAAAATATCAATAGGTCTGAGCTTGTTATTAATAAGGCTTTTGTAAGGGAATAAGTATATACTTTGATTATGTCAGGGTTTACTTAAAGGGAAACTTTTTATGATTAAGGGAGGGCAGCTAGGTTAACGGAGGACAGGAGGCCTGGAGTAAGCAAAGCAGAGGACTCATATTCTCAAATGCATTTGTGAAGAGCAAGATGCCTTTAAGATCCAATCAAAAGTAAACAAGATAAGCCCTGGTTAGTGACTGATGGAGTCTTATTAATTAAGGAAGATTACTTTTTGAGATCAGAAAAGAATTACCATAGGCTAGTGCTTTGAAATCTTAAGAGAAAAGATTTTTTTTTTTTTAAGTCCTTACCTTCTCTTAGAATTGATACTAAGTATCAGTTCCAAAGCATAAGTATGGTAAGGGCTAGGTAAATTGGGGTTAAGTGATTTCCCTATGGTCACACAGGGAATGTTAAGAGGCCACATTTGAACCCAGGACCTCCAGTCTCCAGGCCTAACTCTCTATCCATTGAACCACCTAGTTGACCCAGAAAAAAATATTCTTAACCTGAGGTTCAAAGATAGGTTTCAGGAGATAAAAAAACTTGGATGGGAAAAATGGTATCTTTACATCTAACTTAAGTTTAGCATTTACTTCAAATATGCTTGTAGGAAAGAAAACTTTATTCTGAGAAGGGGCCCATAGGTTTCACCAGACTGCCAAAAAGGGTCTTTGACACAAAAAAAGGTTAAGAACCCCTGCCTTTGAGAATTTCAAGGAGGAAAGAAAAGTGTCCATAGCAATGATAAGCCTGGGCTTGCTATGAAGGAGGCTTGTGTGAGAGAACAGACATATACTTTGATTACAGTAAGATTTACTTCTATGTATCTTTTCAAGAAGCTGGGTTCAGTATATCCCAGCCAAGGCCTCCCACGACCCTTCCATTGTCTTCCTCCACCTCCCCCAATATAAGATAGTAACAAAGAAAAGAACCTCAGACTGCTCTAGGCTAAAGGGCAGCCTCACTCACTTTAGACTGAATCAACAGAGGGGAAAAAAAAAGGTAGACTCCTCTCAAAGAAGCCTAGGTTTGGGAATTTGGGTTGGGGAGAGGGGGAGTGCGGCAAGGAAAAAACCTTGATATGAAAGCAGAATTGGGATTATGGGTAGCCAAGTTATAAAGTTATTGAGAATCACCACGAAAGGTACTTTTTATTATTGATTTTTATAATGCAGGGTTTTTTTGCAAGAAAATTCCATTCTCCGTGGCACATAAGTATTTATTTTGTGATAAGCTGCATTGCTACAATGAAGGTTCAAAGCCTCCCATAGAAAGAGGGAGGTAGAGGAAAGGGAGAGAAGGAAAGGGAGTACAGGGGTAGGAAACAGTGATAGGAGGAAGGGAGGTAGTGAGAAAAGGTGGGGGGTAAGGGTAGTCGAGTGGAAGCCCCAAGGGAGTTGGGGTAAATAAAAAGGGGGGGGGGGGGCGGGAATAGTCAAATGTAGGAAGCAATATTTTCTAAAAATCTTGTCTAAGGCCCCCAATGCCTTTTCACCGCCCTGACTCTAAAGCATGTCGGGAACTCTCTTAATTGGAATTTAGGGCTTGCATGCAACAGTTTCCAGTTAAAACGTTTCATGGGGTTTTTAGTGGATGGGAAGGAGAACGAGTTTAGGTTCTAGGCAGAATTCTCCCCGCCTCCAAAACAAGAAGCATCCCACGTTCTTCTAACATTCTTTTCACCCCAAGAGGGATTCCCCCCACCCCCTTCCCCACACTAACCTTCCCCAGATCCTGCCTGCCTCCAGAAGGCTCCACACACTCACCCCCACCCCCCATTTTTCCTCCCCACTCGCCCCGCGATTTACTCTCTCCCGGATCCAGAGAACTAGCAGAGATTTGCACCCTCGGGGCTCCACATTGACCACAGACGATGACCCTCGGACGACCCC
>NC_058131.1:525072772-525112953 GCF_016433145.1 Gracilinanus agilis | reverse complement strand
CCCCCCAGCTTAGACAGCCCCGGGCTTACGACCCCCTCAGACACCGCCCCCGACCCCGGCCCCCAGCCACTCCCCCATTGCCGGGGCCTTCACTCACCCGCCTCTCTCCGCCGGCGCAGCCGAACCTGCCGGCAGCGGGCACCTGACAGGGACCCAATCAATACGCGACTTCCCCTCCCCCGCGCCGCCAATCAGAGGCGGGCGCGCTCCGGATCGAGCGTCAGGCTGCGTTGGCCGGTGCTCTAGACGGGTGTGCGCCCTCTGGTGTTAGAATTTTGGGAAGTGCAGTCTAGCGTTCTCCTTGTCCTGGTCATAGCTACTACTACTAAGATTCTTAAATCCCTGGCTTTGCACCCCCCCACACATCCTATAACTCTTAACCCTGGGATTCAAGACAAAGAAAGAGAGACAAATTTTAAAAATGGCTGGCAGATGGACACTTAAAGAGATCGGAAAGAAAAAAAATTCAAATATACTATGGATCCCCCAAAGGGCAAAGGCCACATCTTCCACTGTTTTGTAACTGTTAAGCTAAGTTTGAAGTACTGGACATTGCACACATGGATACAGAATTAATGACAACTGAAAATGTTTATAGAGTCATGGGAAAGAGGCAGAGAGAGGCAGAGACCTAGAGAATATAGCTATTGGAGAGTACCAAAATAAAGCAAAGACAGAGATAAAACAAAAGTCTAAAAAGATAGAAGCAGATGTGATCAACGTGCACTTATTACATGCCTACTACATACCAAGCACTATGCTAATCCCAGGGAATACAAAGACCCAAATGAAACAGTTCTTTGAAGGAAAGATTTCCTTTGTGGCAGGCAAAAAATACATAAGCATAAACAAAATAAATTCAAGGTTTGTTGTTGTTTTTTTCAGGATGGAGAAGGTAACAAACTGAACTGAGCTTTGAAAGAAAACTAGGGATTTCAAGAAGAACAGATAAAGAAGGAGTGCACTCTAGGCATGAATGACAGTAGTTGCAAAGGCCTGAAGATAGGAAATAGAATGTTTTTATATGGGTTGAACAGCAAGAAGTCCATTTTTTTTTATTTTTTTTAAACCCTCACCTTCTGTTTTGGATTCAATACTGTGTTTTGACTCTAAGGCAGAAGAATGGTAAGGGTAGGCAATGGGAGTTAAGTGACTTACCCAGGGTCACACAGCTGGGAAGTGTCTGAGGTCAGATTTGAACCTAGGACCTCCCACCTCTAGGCTTGGCTCT
Organism: Gracilinanus agilis; assembly: GCF_016433145.1. Classification (NCBI taxonomy): domain Eukaryota; kingdom Metazoa; phylum Chordata; class Mammalia; order Didelphimorphia; family Didelphidae; genus Gracilinanus; species Gracilinanus agilis. Next base: position 525,111,722 of record NC_058131.1, on the reverse strand, counting down.
CAATCCACTGAGCTACCCAGCTGCCCCAAGAAGTCCATTTTGACTAGAATGAAGAAAGAGTGAAGGAGAGTAATATATAAGGCTAGAAAAGTACTAGGTTGTGAAGGCTTTAACCCAGAAGAGTTCAGTTTGGTCGTAGAGATAATAAGGAGCCACTGGAGTTTATTAATCAGGGGAGGATCATGGTCAGGTCTTTGCTTTAAGAAAATCATTTTGAAAGTTATATAGAAGATAGATTGGTTTGAAGAAAGACTTGAGGTTGAGAGACCAATTAGCAACCTTTTGGAACAGTCGAGATGAAAAGTGAGAAGAACCTGAACTAGAGTGACCTTGTCAGTAGAAAGAAGGGTATAGAGACAAGTCAGCTCATTATTAAAATTTGAGCATGAATATTTGTCTCTCAGAAATCCTTCAATCTCTAGAAATCAAGGCTTAATTTATTGTTTTGTTGATTGTCTAGACTTCAAAAAGTGTTTATAATGCAGATAAAACTTAAAAGTGTGAATGAATACATTATTCTTGGTCCTCTTCCAGCCCAGTTTTCAAATATTTATCAACATACATCTGCATTTCTCTGTAAACATTATTTGTTTTTAGCAAGAGTGAAGTCATCTTACACTAGAGGTGTGGTGACCATAGGTTAATAATAATAGTAATTATTATAGATATAGTACTTCAAGGCTTGCAAAATGCTTTACATCTATTATTTCACTTGAGCCTTCACAATACCCCTGGATGCAAGCAAGAGGTGTCCTAGAGGTAAATTTCACAAGACTTAATGGCTAATTCAAAATTTAGAGTGAGAAAGAGCAACAAGTAGAGGGTGACTCCAAGATTATGAAATTGGGTGACTAAAAAGATGATGAGTCCCTTAACAAAAAAAGAAAAATTTAGAAGAGGGATGAAAAGATAATGATTTTAGCTTTGGATACATTGACTTTGATATGAGTATGGGGCAAACAGATGGAAATGTCTGGTAAGCAATTGGTGATTTAGGACTGGAATTCTGGGGAGAGACTTGGACTGCATATATACATAGGCTTGTGAGTCAGAGACGCTTTACGGAGGTAGTTAATGCAGGTTGAAGATCAGAAAGGTGGAAAGGGCTGGTCAGGTTTTTAGAGAAGAAAAACTCCAATTTTCTCCTTACTTTACTCATCCTGATCTCTTCTCTCTCATTCTCTATTGAAAGGCCCCAAACCAGGGCAGCATTCATTCATAGTTTCCCATCCTTTCTTCTACAACTCCTGGGGAATTGATCAGAAACTGTTGAATCTCTGATACTTTATTACACCATTTTTACCAGACTCCACACTATGTTGACCTAAAGGCCTAAATAAAGATGGAGAAAACTCCAAGGTCTGACTCTATGGGCATTCTAGGAACTTTCCCTACAATCTCTTCATTCATATAAATACCTCTCTGACTTCATATTGTTCCCTCATCCAGATAATTATATCCTCATAACTATGCATTCCCCAACTGGGACAATTATCCTCATTTGAGTAACTACCCTCTAAATCTGGGTAATATCTCTGCTCTCCAGGCAAGCCTCCACCCTCCCACATATCTAGTACTCCCTTCCAAACTATTTTCACCCCCTAATTCTCATGACTACCCATTCTCTGATGTAAAACTCTCTTGCCAACCTGATACCCTTTGCCCCTTTATCTGAATTATAATCCTACAAGCACAAGCAATATCCATCATTTACAGAAGAGTAAGTTCATCCACATTTTAGCAATTACTCCAACTCCTGAAGAATTGTTAAAATAACTGGACCTGGAGACCAGTGTTTCTCTGGAAGCTTCAGAAGGTATCTCTTCATGAGAGAAAGCCCAGCACCAAAGAGGAAGACAATAGGATCCTAAGGAGAATGAAGGTCACAGGATCTTAGTGCCAGGAAAGAAAAGTATTATGGAGTGAGAACACCTCTTTCTCAATTCATTCTCTTCAAAGATTTCCATAAAGCCATGAAGTTGTAGTATGTCTGGTAAGGAAAAGAAATCACTGACTGCTTCTCCAGCCAATCTGCCCCACCCTTCCCTTTCTCTCTGCTCTTCCCTTTTAGTTTCTCTCCCTCTTTCCTGACACAACAGGCTAGGTTTAGAAGTAAAGACACACCTGGGGCCACACCTATAACTATTGGGGCCAAGCCAGCTATTCATTCTCTGTCACTCAAGGGAAGAGGGAGGAGAAAAGGGAGGGAGGGTGTTAGATGATGTTACATTGAAGGAGGGACCCCATCCCCTGATGGCCCATGACCTCCTGTTTGAGTAGATTTTAAAATCTGGATTAACTAGCATTAGAGATCCAAGAAAGGAAACGATTATGTTGAGTTGAAGTGCCAAGAGCTCTGTGCCAGCTAGGCCGATCCCCATATTCCCAATCTTCTAACCACACCCCTATTCTTTACTCCACCCTTCATTCACTCCCCTCCAGCCCAGAGACTGGGGAGAAGGAAGAGACGGAAGAGGAAGAGAATTTCCTTGCAAATCAACTTCCACTCTCCACGAAGTCTGAGAAGCTGACCAGAAGCCTGTTACTTCAGACAACCGATCAGGTCCAGGGTTGAGAAAAGGAAAAATGGGAGGGAGTAGGGTGGAGGGAAAGATGGGCTGAAGAGTGGGGACCAGGGGATTCTGGGAGTCTAGGGCATCAGCTTTGGACCATGGGACAGGTGTCTGGCTGTACAGTCTAAAAGTGGGGGTGGGAACTGAATCCCCTTTTCATGGAGTGAAGAAAGACCCTTCTGAATTTCCCCTAAACTTGTGAAAGGCAATCTGTGAAATTGTGAAAGGGCTGGTAACCAGACACCTGAATCTTCTTCCTGTTTCTAAGGAAAGGGTCACCTTGAACAAGTGGATGCCTCACCCAGTCTCCGTTTGCCTCTTTCTGTCTCTCTGCGTGTCTATGTGACTGTTTGCATGAGTCTATGTCGACCTCGGTCTCTAACCCTCTGCTTCTCCCTGGTGTCTGGGTGGGTTCCCCCTTTTCTTTTGGTTTCTAGGTCGCCACCTCTCCGAAAGAGGAAATGGTGGTAGGCAGGCTCAGTAAAGAGAAAAAGTCCGGGGTGTCAGGCAATGTCACCCTTTCACACCCACGTCTTAGGCTTCTCCGGTTACAAATTAAACTGGGCGTTCCAGGGGCTGGCAGGTATCCGGGTGCCGCACCTCCCATGAGCGCTGTCCGCTGTTTGGTGCTGAAATTGGGTAGAGGAGAGCCCCAGGATTGCTGTGGGCGTTCCTTAGACTGAGGCGCCCCTCCTTCTTTCTTTTCAATTGCCTGCTCCTGGATGACACAATACCCACCCCCTCCACCACCACAATACAGTGGGGGTAGGGTAGAAGGCGGGGCCTCCGTGAAACCCTCCCCTAGGGACTGCGGCTCCAGCCTCTTCTCCCCCCACCCCGCCTTTCAGTCCCGCATACCCCCTAGCTCACTGCGTTTCTCCACGCAGCTCTGGTGCCAGCCCCTGCTCTGGCTCCAGTTTCTACCCGGTCTCCAACCACTTCGCTTTCTGCTCCAGCATCGGTTCTGGCCCAGCTCCGGCCCCCTTCCAGCTCCAGATCTAGCTTTCGGCCTCCCGTTCGTCTTGGGCCCCTGCTCCAGCTCTAACTCCCAGATCGAGTTCCCGGCCCCCACGCCATGGCTAGTTCCTTCTCCCGATTACTCTCTGCTCGCCCGGGACTCGGGCTTCTTGCTGTGGCTGGCGCAGGGTCTCTGGCTGCTGGGTTCCTGCTCCGCCCTGACCCACTACGAGCCGCTGGCGAGCGAAGAAGGCTGTACCCACCCAGGTATTAGCGCCTGAGGAATGGGATGCCCAGGGTGGTGATGGGAAGATGAGGATGGAAATTGGGAACCAGGGTTCAAATAGGGACTATATTAACCTTAACATTAGAGCTCAGAGGCTGTCATTGAAGAGAGGACTAGGAATGCTAGTTGGGGACATGGGGCACATTCCAGGAGACCTGTTACCAAATGCCCCGCCCCCAATGCCCCGTACTGGCACTGAGAGTTCTAGTCACTCTCGATCTGCTCAGGCAGGTTGGAAGCTGTCTGATCTATCCCTGCCATTTATAATCCTTTTGCCAACCATCCTCTGCCATCTCATTCAGATTCTCTCTTCTTCCATGAGCCTTATTATTGTATTCCTGGGAAGATGGCACTGAGTAGGTTTAGGGTAACTGAGCTGTCTCTGCCTAAGGGATGACTGACATAGTTATCTGAACACCTGTCTCTCTCTAATGCCTCTCTTCTCCACACTCCACATGTTCACACACACAGGATGTGTGTCACATACAGGATCTTAAGCTTCTGGGCAAATCCCCATAAGGTTATATTTTATTCCTGCCACCTGTCTCCCCTATGGTCACTCCTGTACCCCTTCTCAGCGCAGAGTACCCTGACCTTCGAAAACATAACAACTGCATGGCTAGTCACCTGACTCCAGCTGTCTATGCACGGCTCTGCGACAAGACCACGCCCACAGGATGGACACTAGACCAGTGTATCCAGACTGGTGTGGACAATCCTGGTCACCCTTTCATCAAGACTGTGGGTATGGTAGCTGGAGATGAAGAGACCTATGAGGTGGGTGGACCCTGAGCCCCTCCCACTGACCCTCATTCCTCTTTCCCAGTAATCTCCCCTCCTTCCTCACAATATCCTCACTCCTTCTTTCCATTGACCCCAAACCTTCCTCTCTGACCCCGTATTCCCCTCTTCTAAAGTTTTCTGTCTCAATAAATCAATCTATGATTGAGTTATTGGAGGAAAGAATAGGAAAATTTGCTTTTCTCCATTGGTCACCCTACCCCCCCCCCCAATAATTTCCCCACAGGTATTTGCTGAGCTTTTCGACCCTGTGATTCAAGAAAGACATAATGGCTATAATCCCCGAACAATGAAGCATACCACAGACTTGGATGCCAGCAAGGTAAACATTGAATACCTAAATAGATTCCAAGACACTTAAATTGTGCCCATTCCTGTCTCATGATCCCTTTGGATTTTTGGTATTCCATTTCCTTGGATTTCCTGATTTCTTGACCTGTATGACTTCATATGAGAATTTAGACTCTGAAATCTTTATCTTGATGTGGGGAGGGGGAAGCATTTTAAAGGAAACAAAGTGCAGAAAGAGCAAGATAGTTCCTGTGGCAGAGTAACAATGCCTCATAGAGGAGTATTTTGAAGGGATTTGCATATTTGGGTTAATGACATGGAATATCTTATATATCTTTTACTTCCTTATGTATATGCAGGACAGAACAGCTAGGATGCCCCTAATCCCTAGACTTTCTCTCCTCCCCCTAAAACCTCCTAGTTCCACATGCTTCTGTGTCCTTAATTAATTTTTCCAAATTCTCTAGATTCGGGCTGGCCACTTTGATGAGAGGTACGTATTGTCCTCAAGAGTCCGGACTGGCCGAAGCATCAGGGGACTCAGTCTACCTCCCGCTTGTACAAGGGCTGAGCGACGAGAGGTGGAACGAGTTGTAGTGGAAGCACTGAGTGGTCTGCAGGGTGACCTGGCTGGAAGATATTACCGGCTCAGTGAGATGACTGAAGCTGAGCAACAGCAGCTAATTGATGTGAGGGGCCTAGTAGAAAAGTCCTGGTAGTGGGTGGGATGAGAAACAAAATTTGAGAGAGGCAGAATGTAATATACTAGATGAATGAAATAGAGCTGGGAGAGGCCCAGAAGCTAAAGTGATGGAGGACCTGCAAAGATGTTTATACCATGCTTAACTCCCCCCAGGACCACTTCCTATTTGACAAGCCAGTATCTCCCTTGTTGACAGCAGCAGGAATGGCTCGAGACTGGCCAGATGCACGAGGAATCTGGTATGGAACGTGCCCCTTAGCTTCTTCAATCCCCTGCCCTCTATTCTTATGTTTTACTATGACTCCTTCCTCAGTTCTCATCCTTTTCCTGCCACCTAATCCCATATTTCTACTTCATCAGGCACAACAATGAAAAAAGTTTCTTGATCTGGGTGAATGAGGAGGATCACACACGGGTCATCTCAATGGAAAAGGGTGGCAACATGAAAAGAGTGTTCGAGAGATTCTGCCGAGGGCTCAAGGAGGTTGGAGTGGAGTGGGAAGAGGAATTGGGTGGGAGGGCATATGGGAAACAGAAGATAAAGATATGAAGGGAGGTATGTGAAGACTTGGGAGATCAGTGGTAGCATGGAGTGAAAGATCCAAATTAGAATATAAAGCCATGGGGGAAGGGAATGATGAGAATGGGTAGAATAAGAGTTTCACCCCAAGGAAAACCCATGGTTCTATTTAGGGAAAGGGCATGAATGTGTTCATTATTATAGTAGAAAATATTCCATATTCTCAGTTCTACCACATGGTAAACTAGCTTTTAGACCCTGTTATTTTTATCATGGCTCCATATCTATGGCTTTAGCCAATGAGTAGGATGGCTGAGTTTCCAGCTGTCTAATTGAGATTATTCTTAAGGATGTGGGAAAGTCTTTGAAGTTCAAGAAAGGAAGAAGCCACCATTTTTATTTGGAACTGAATTCTCATGCTAAGTTCTTCTCACTTAGGGATCCTCCACTATTCCATCTTCTAGGTGCATGTTTTCATATATCCAATTCTAGCTAAGAGTTTCAAGAGAAGAGAGAAGGGATTTCCCATGTTACAGTTTCTAGCTAGCAATTTACACAACTTCTAGCAAGTATCAGGGAACTTTCCCAAGGCAAAGGGAAAACCAATTTTCTTTGTTCTAACTAGAAGAGTTTTTCAACTGCTCTAACTCATTCACATTCCTCTACCATTAGACATAGGGAGTTTTTCTGTACCTCTAGTTCTTCTTGTAATCTTCATGTCAGTGGGTTAGGAACCCTGCCTTTCTGTTTTAAACTGAAGGAAATAGTTCTAATTTTTACACTAACTGAGAGGCCTTCCCATCCTAGGTTGTAATCCCTGAGGTACCTTTATCTTCAAGGTTCTAACTAGAGAAAGGGTTCCCATTTCTCCAATTCTAATTAGGGATTCTTGAAACCCTGTCATTCTCCCTAAAAGAGGATCCATGTGCTCATGATTTTAGCTAAGGGGTTCTATGTATTTCAGGTGGAACGTCTAATCCAGGAGCGTGGCTGGGAGTTCATGTGGAATGAGCGTTTGGGTTACATCCTGACTTGTCCTTCTAATTTGGGAACTGGACTTCGTGCAGGCGTGCATGTCAAATTGCCCCTGTTAAGCAAGGTGAAAAAGTTGAGGGAGGGAAAGAGTAAAATGTTGTTGGGGTAGGCCCATGTTGGTGCCAAAGGAAAAGTGAGGGGATAATTGAAGAATTCTGAGTAAAAGGAAGAGTTTTAACAGAACTCAGCCTAAGGCCCTGGGTGGCCTGTCTACCTCTTTCCTCATTCTGTCTCCTATGCTGTTTCCCCTCTAGGATAGCCGATTCCCCAAGATCCTGGAGAATCTAAGGCTACAAAAACGTGGAACTGGTGGAGTGGACACAGCTGCCACAGGAAGCACTTTTGACATTTCCAACTTGGATCGACTAGGCAAATCAGAGGTAAGAATCAGAAGGAAGAGATTTGATTACTGAGGGTCAGGAGACCAGAGGGCAGTTAGGTGGTTCAGTGAATTGAAAGCCAGACCTAGAAATAGGAGGTCCTGAGTTTGAATCTGGCCTTAGACACTTTCTAGCTGTGTGACCCTGGGCAAGTCACTTAGCCCCCATTACTTAACCTTTACAACTCTTCTGCCTTGGGACCAATACACAGTATTGATTTTAAGATAGAAGGTAAGGGTTTTTTAAAAATAAGAGAGTGGTGGGACTAAGGCACCTAGGCAGCTCAGTGGGCAGAGAGCCAGGCCTAAAGATGGGAAGGCCTGGGTTCAAATCTAGCCCAAGATACCTCTTAGCTGTGTGATCCTGGTCAAGTCACTTAACCCCAATTGCCTAGTCCTTACTACTTGATTCTAAGAAAGAAGGTAAGGGTTTAAAAAAAAAAAAGAGTGGTAGGATCCTAGAAGGGACTGAAAGAAAAGATCAAATAAAATCCAAGAGGAAGGTGAAAGTCTGACATGAAATTCGGAGTAGGGGAAGTCATTGGGATTGAAATATCATGGTATGGTTGGTAGGAGGGATATGAAGAGCAGAAAAGAAGCTCCAGAAGTGGGGAAGACAAAATCTGAGTCTTTTCCCAGAGTGCATGTTAGGAGAGTCAAAAGCAGTCAATTTCTTCTAGGTGGAGCTGGTACAGCTTGTCATTGATGGGGTCAACTACCTGATTGACTGTGAGCGGCGGCTAGAACGAGGACAGGATATCCGTGTGCCTGCACCTCTTGTCAACACCAAGAATTAGCTTTCCAACTACCCATAGACCTTCCCAAGCTCTCAGCCAATTGCTCAGCCAATACCCTCTCTTGCCAACTCTGAATCTGACCCTTGACCAAGTAAAACCCAGTTGCTATGCTCTAGTTGTCTGTAATTTCTGGCGCTATATAGAGTGACAGGAACCAATCCCAGAAAAAAAGAGGGGAAAGGTCTGAAAGAGGTAGTAGGTGGGTAGGGGTAGACAAAAGATCTTGGGGGGCCAGACCATGCTAAGCCCCAAGTAGATGGGAAATAGTAGTAGTTTCCTTATATAGCCCTTAATATATATTACAAATACAAAGAACAATAGGAATACTTCCATTTATACTTTACTAAATGTGACCATAGGCCCTTGTCCCATCAGTCTCCCTTCTTGGCTACCTAGACCCTCAGCTTCAGGGTAAGCAGCTAAGTAGAAAGATAATCAATGTTGAGGTCCAGAAGGAAACTGTCTGTTCCTGGAGGCCCCAAGCTGTGTTACGCCCTGCAAAGGGATAGAAAGAAAAAGGATTGATTTCTATTTCTAAGGGATCCACTTGGAATCCAGCTCCTCTGTCTAAGAACCCCTTTACTTCAGGTACTGCCTAACCTAGTAAGCATGAGGGACAAAGAACTATATATCACAGGACAATAGGGATTAGATCCTGGGAGTCAAGAACAGGCTGTGGGAATGGGGAAATCAAATTGTGAAACTGGTCACTCACCCAGCTGCTCTAGGCTCTCCTTTCCCTCATGCTGAGCCCAGATAACTGCTTGGCGCTGCTCAGGGCTCAGGAAGGCCATTTGCTCAGGTGTGATAGCCAGAGCCTGAGCACTGGTGAAGCCAGAAAGCTGGACAGGGCTGAATACCACCTAGAGGTGTTTAGTGAATCCACATCATTCTCTCCCAATCCCAACTCTCTCTATACCAACTTCAGGCCCTATTTCTCCCTTTCCAACCCCACTGTTGGTACTCACAGCAAACTTGGGTGGTGGCATGACAGCAATGGCTAGTGGAGTGAGGCCCCTGATCTGTCCCCGAAGCAGTGCTGAAAGCACCAAGTCCGGGAGCCCGGCTAGAGAGCCAATTGGAATGAGGCACTTAGGTCCTACTGTGAACTATACCCATTAATCATCTATTCACAAATTCCCCCATGTCATCCCCAATTTTTTCACCCTGCCCCACTATTCAAGCCAGACCCCTTTTGTCCATTGCTTTCAGCCCTCCCCTATCTCCTTCCTGGCTATCTTCCTACCTGCTATGGAGCCAACCTCAGTAAAGATCTCTGGCCCCCAATCACTGACTAGTCCAAAGCCCCCAGGCAGCACAAGTAGGTGAGCGAGGGCCTCTAGCTGTTCCTCAGAGCACTGGAGAGGCAGAGAGCCCAGGAAGAGAACAGCCTTGCTGTGGACAGTTGAAACCAAGGGCATGGTCATAGGCACAGAGGAGGAACTTTGGCAAATGAAACCTATCTTTCTTTGCTCACACCCTCCTAGGGACTCCTTTTTAATGACTTTCAGCAATGAACCCTCCCTTGCTCCCATTGTCCACACCACAAAGGACCTGAATTCCCGACTGCTGATCTGCTGTATCTCATCTGGCCGAAGGCCACAGATTGCATGGCCAAGGGCAGTCAGGTGGATAAAATCCAGATTCTTCACATGTCGGCCACTCTGATGTAAGAAACTGGAGACCATAACTTGGCGCTAGAGGGTACAGGGCATGGGATCCATGGGAAAATAATAGAGGGAAATGTGTCATTTTCATAGAAGTTTAGTACTGAATAGATCCTTAAGAATTATCCAGTTTTAAGAAGCTAGTTAGATGCCATATGAGGGAGATCCCTTTCAGTCATGAATCTCTGAATAGCCATTGAGGGCATGGGGCTTATAGGAAAGGATAAGTCTCTCTAGAGTTGTGGTCTGGGGACATATGAAAAGTTAAAAAGAGTATAAGAAGCATTTGAAGGTGACCCTATAGCATAGAGAACATGGCATCATGGGGTTATAGAGAGCATGGGAAAATTCATAAGAGATTGTGTAGACCCCCATTGCCCACCCTTACCAATCTTCCACCTATGAGACAATACACCGAAGTACAAGGGTTTAAAAAAAGAGAGAGAGATTGTGTAGGGTGGTTGGGAAAAAGAAGTCCCAAAGAAAAGATCTAGGGGCTTGAAGACACCAAAGTTTCTGAAACCACTGGGTCCCAGGGAAGTAGTCACCTGAATTTTGCTCCAGCCTTCCAACTGTCCCAGGGCTCCCAGCACTGCCCAGTCAACCAGAATCAATTCCTGAAGCTCATGTTCTCCTAGCCCTATTAACAGCCGACCCAGCTGGAGGATTTGCTGAGGATGAAGTCTCTGAGGGGGACCCCACAACTAGGAAGAAGGGAGTCTGAAACTCAGGCACCCTCTTCGGGAGCATAGCAAACTTTCTTTTGTCTATTCGCTCAAGAAGGGGTTCTTTCTGATCCCCCTTTCCCTGTTTCCATCCCCTTTTCCCTCCTTATTCTCAAATGTCTATGTATTTACATTCACATTCCTATACTGATCACCCCCATTGACCTCTACATATCCCCATCCCTCTGCTTGACCTCTTTTGCCTTGCTCATGGCTGCTTGTAATTCTGCAGGCTTAAGACTAGGGTCTTTTGCAAACAACCCAAGGCAGTCCTTGAAGTCAGAGAGTCCCATTTCTGTGATCTGTGCTGCTGACCAAGCTGCTGGAAATGTTCCCCGGATATCTGCGCAGGTGGGCACAGGATCTGAGGGACAAGAAAGGGTCTGAGAGAAGCAATGCAGAATTAAAAGCCTGGTCCCAATAAGGTTCCTCTGAAAGTAATCATTCCTTCATTTTTTATGAAGGCATGATGAGATGAGTCTGCCATTTTGACTGTGGCCCTATCTGGATCAGAGACAATGATGCAGTAAGGCACAAGAGAGAGAAGGTATGGTCGAAAGCATTGGGAAGAGGGGAGATGAAGCAGAAGGTTGAGCTAAAAGAAAGTCCAGGGAGCAGCAGAAAGGTTATGTAAAGTTATAGAATCACAGGATGTTAAGAGCTAGAGAGGATTTTTACCTAGTTAAAAGTAAAGTCTGAGTCTCCAGAAGATGAAATTACTTGTTCAAAGTCATATAGCATGTTAGTGGTTAGAACTAGAATTTCTCTCTACTCTCTGTGCATTATTTTTATTTTATCACATTAGAAGTCTGAAAAGTTAGGAAACTCTCACCTGGTTCATTTTCATCTTCTGCCTGGACAGCCCCAGTCACCAATGCTGCTTTTCTGGGGCCTAGAACTGGACCCCCACACAGTTGCCCAGTCTTGCTCTGCTCCCAGCTCTGCTGCCTCTCCAGAAGTTGCTCCAGGGTCTCAAGCCCCAAGGCCTCCTGGTCACAGAGATTGGAAAACATGGGGGCAGCCAAAGCCAGCTGTCTCAGTTCTAACCCCTAAAGCTTTTGGCCCCTCTAGGACCCTCCTTATGTATGCCTAATGTCTCCCTCCTTTCCCCCCCTACTTTCTCTGATTCTTCATATCCCACTAAGTTTGTGTTAATCACCTTCTTTTTGTTGGAAGGAATATCCTGCCCTCCCCACCTGTCATCCCACCCCACCCCCACCTCACCCTGGGCAGTAAGAGAATGGCCTGAGAAGATAAGGTCAACACCAGGCGTCCAGCCTGCTCCACTTCATCTCGGCTCCAAAGTTCTGGCCGCCTGGGGGATTTGTAGTGAGGTCAGTGCCAAGCACCCTGGAGGGAGGCACTGGGCTAGGGCAAGGCTGACCAAAGAAAGGGCAGAAGAGGGGATTTAGGTCGAGAGAAAAACCAGGAACCTGAGAGAAGGCGACCTGGAGAAGACTTGGGAATGAGAAGGAATATTTTAAGTGAGGGCTTAGAAGTTTAGTAGATTTAGGATTCAAGGATTCTGAGCAGGGAAATGGAATTCTGAACTCCTAAAGGTGCATACCCAAATGCAGATTCATGCAACAGCAAGCATCCCAACTCTGTGGCAAATAGTTCTCCCAGGCAGAAGTTCTGCAGTCGACTAAGGTGGGCCAGTAGAGTCTGTGGGAGGATTCGGCGTGCACTCTCTGTCCCCAGGGATCCAACCAGGGGTCCTAAGGCCTCCAGCACCTCCCCTGAGAGTGAGATGTCCTGTGGAGCCTGAGGGAAGCAGCAGACCTAGGGTATTTTGGCCTCTGTCTCAGAGCACCCTAATTATTGACCAATGTACCAAAATCTTTGACCTTCCCTAATTCTGTGATTCTGTGATTCTCCTCCATTCTACTCTGGTCTTCAAGATATCTTAAACAATGATCCCAACTAAGAAAGGCTTAGACCTGGGAGAGTGGGAGGACAAAAGTTATACTCTGGAAGGAATCTTGGGGCAAGTGAGATTCAGGATTTGTAAGTAAATCTATGAAATAATCTAGAGAGGTCCTAGGAAAGAGTCTAATGTCTAAGGGATCTGAGATCCTAAAGCACAAGGAAAACTCAGCAGTTCAAGGGGGCAAAGCCTTTTGAGGTCTAGGAAAAGAAGTCCCTTACCAGGCTTCGGAGTGCCCTCTCTGCCAGGGCTTCTCGTCGGATTGGAGGCAGCACCAGGAACAGCTCAGGATCACCTCTTATTAGTTCCAGCATCAAGAGAATAGAATCATTGGACAGCCTGTCAATCAGCTGGATTCTACAAGATTTAAATGACAGAGGGACCCCAGTAACCAAGTCTAATCAGAAAGTGACACTAGGTGACTCTATGGTCCCAAGACAGAATAAACTGTCCCTAAATAGGAAGCAAAACCAGATAATCCATAGCCACAATATGATACCAAACAGAACCCTTATCACTATTCCTAAGCCAGAAATGAAATTAAATATCCCTGACTTCATTCCCCAAGAAGGGTGAACAGAAAGGAGATGGGATGGTTTCAGGTCCTCCAGAAAAAGGTAATGGCTTCAAGACATACCTCCAGTTCAATCTCCCTTATGCTGGACCCAAAAGACTCTGATATAATAAAATGTACCAAATAGGAAGGGTCAATAATGGAACCTATTATGGCACTTTGTAATTTTCAAGGTACTTCCATGTCAGTTATCTAATTTGACCCTCACAACAATACTGTAAGGTAAGCAAGGCAAAAATCAATAGTCCTATTTTACTAATTATAGAATTGAACTCAGAGAGGTTGTCTAAAATCATACCACAAAGGAAAGAAGCAAGGGTAGGAACCAGGTCTTTTGACTTCTTCCATTCTTTTTTTTTAAAACTCTTACCTTCTGTCTTAGAATCAATACTAAGTATAGGTTCCAGGGCAGAAGATTAGCAGGGCCTAGGTAATTTGGGTTAAGTGACTTGCTAACAAGTCACAAAGCTAAGAAATATCTGATGTCAATCTGATCCCTAGGTTGGCTCTCTATCCACTGAGTCACCTAACTGCCCTCAGAAGTAGCAGTTTTAACTGGAATCTTTAACTACTGGTTCAGAAACAATCTGAGTAACCTACTCTAATCTATCCAACCCAGCATTTATGAATGCTTATTATTATTAATTATTTATGTATTTACAATAATTAATAACTAGTTATTAATTATTAATGCTGTCCAGCAAGCATTTATTAAATACTATGAAAAGCAGTATGATCCAAGGCAGGAAATAACCACTTTTGACAGGTTCTTCTAAGGGCAAAATTGACATCTTCCCCACATGGGACCTTCTGGAATTTTAAACTCTAACCCTTACCTTATGACCTTGGATCCCAGTACCTACGGTAATTGGAAGAGTAGCTCCTGCTCTAGACCATTTAAGTCTGGTCCCAGGCCTCCCAGCTCCAGCTCAGACATTTCCATCTTCCTCTGTAGTTCCTCCCAAATACAGGCCCTCTGTGAGAAATGATAAGGAAGTGTCTTCAGGAGCCCAAATTGGATATCTGATACCAATGCTACCCTCTCCTCCCCTCAGTGGTGGGTATCATGCTTTCCCCAATAATGTATGTGGTAAATTCACTCACCAGGCTTCCTCGGACCCCATTGGGCAGCTGGTAGAGCATGACCACCACTTTAAGGAAATCTGACCTCCAGCTAAACTGCTGCAGCCATTCACAGGTCATGCCTCCTGCCAAGGTGCCCAGATGCCTGAGGGGGAAAAAACACTTGGGAGAAGCAGTTAAGCCAGACAATAGCTCCACTCTCCAACTTAACACCTATATTGCTGTCAAAATTATGTGTGTGTATGATTGTAGGGGGAAGTCATCTATCAGTCTTGGATGATGGCTACACGCCCTAGAAACACCTTGACTAGACAAGGCATGAGAGATTCCCAAGCCTACACAAATGTCTCTTCAGTATTTCAGGGACCAGGGTGAGAATGTAATTCATTGTACCAGGAGAACAAAAGGAAAAAGGCTGCCCTCAATAGGTGCAGAGGGAACAGAAGAGAAATTTCCTGCTTCTGACATGGCACTCACTGAAGGTGTCTTAGGGTAAGGTCAGTGGTCATTGGCATCTTCTTCCAGAGAAACTGGGCCTGCAAAGGAAGTGAAACAAGAAGGACCCCTGTTTATTAGAACACTGATCAAGGACTCAAGTTAGCCTGAGTCCATTTCATCCATCTCCCTAAGAGCCAGAACCATGGCCAGCTCCCACCATCCCAAAGTTTCAACCTCTTCTCACATGCTTTATTCTCAGGTAAAGGGAAATAAAGAAATGAAGAGGAGGCAGACTGGAGAGTCAGCAGAGGAAGGATGATAGGTAGAAAATTAGATGGGGTGTTGAACTGAGAGAGTTAAAGCTGAGGAAATGGGAAAGTGCTAAGCAGGGAGTATTACCTGCTGTTCAGACCAGAGGAGCTCCCGATAGGGACTGAGATTAGCCAGAAGAACTGGGGTGTCCAATTGTAGCAGCTTTAGGGGCAGCAAAGGAAGTAAACACTCTGGCCAGATAAGAGAGCCTGGCTGGTGAAGTTGGGGTAGAATTGAGAGAGGCAAGGTTTAGCCCTTAGAAAAAAAAAGGAACCATGGCAGTTGAGGGGAATGGGAGACAACAAGGAGCCACAGTAGGGTCCATTTGGGCAGGGGTGGGGATAGAAAATTTTCCCTACCATTTCAGGATTTGTCATTGTTGAGGCATTCCACTTCATTCTGTAGCCCATAAGAAAGACCTTTGGCATCCTTAAGCTTCTACATAACCAGGTTCTCAGACAGCTCATGAGACACACCTGGACCACATTTCTTGAACCTGGACCAGTTCCAGGATCCTGGAACCCCTCCCAAGAGATGAATAAAATCTATTGCAAGTTGGGGCCATGAGTAAAACAGGTCTGACTGCTTAGAAACCATTGGAAGTAGGGAAAATGTCCTAAGTCAGCAGTAGACAAATGAAAATGCCCCAGGAATTGTGAAGCTGGAGTGGAATGAGGACTCTTCATACATACCTGGTCAGCAGGGCACACAGTTGGATCTACACCAATTGGTCCCATGGTTTGACCTCTATCTTTCACCTGAAGGAAAATTACTGGCACTGTTTTTGTGTCTCCATCATTTTGAGATACCATGTTCATAAGAAGAGCAGAAGACTGAGCCAGACCCATTTGCTACCCTCTCAATCATTAGTATTATTTATCCCCACTCTTCCCTCCCTCCATCCACTTCCATACCAGAAAAGCCTGCAACAAAGCTGCTTTCTGAGCTGATGAAAGCCTAGAGAGTGTGGCTGACAAGCAGGGACAGGCTCCAGCCAGGACTTCTGTGGGGATGACTCTGAGGGACTGTGGATTGAGGCCTGGCAGCAAAGGCTGGAGAGCACAGAATTCCTCCACTGATAGCTGAGGAGAAACAAGTACAGGAGGCCTGAAGAAGAGGAGAGACTGAGGGGCTGTGAGTGGTGGGGATGGCAGTGGAGGAGAGGGTCAGTGATATATGCCAGGGATACATTTGGTTAGAGGATCTGCCACTTACATCTTCTCGTGGGAGGAGGCGTTCAAGCAACAGGGTAGCCTAAAGCAAGAAAGAAGAATAGGAATGGTGAACCAACTCAGATCCAGTCTCAAAGCAGGGGCTCTTAACTTGATGTATGTTAAATTGTATGTTTTTTAAAAATAGTTTGATAATATATTTCAGTATAATTGGGTTCCTTTGGAATCCTATGGCTTTTTTTATTTAATAAAACCTTGACCTTTTAGCTTAGAGTTGATACTGTTTATTGGTTCCAAGGCAGAAGAGTAGTAAGGGATAGGCAATAAGAGTTAAATGACTTGCCCAGAGTCACACAGCTAAGAAGTGTCTGAGGGCAGAGTTGAACCCAGGACCTCCCATCTCTAGGCCTGGCTCCCAATCCACTGAGCTACTCAGCTTCCCCCAATCCTATGTATTTAAAAAAAATTATTCTGAGAGCCAGCCCTGGAGATGGGCGGTTCTGGGTTCAAATTTGACCTCAGACACTTCTTAGCTGTGGGACTCTGAGTAAGTCACTTAACCCCCACTGATTAGCCCTTACTGCTCTTCAGCCTTGGAACCAATACTTAGTATAAATTCTAAGGCAGAAGATAAGGGTTTAAAAACCAAAACAAAACAAAACATTATTCTGTGGAATCCATAGATTTCACCAAACTGGTCTATGTCACATAAAAACCTCTTGGTCCTGCTCCCTGACTCCCCCTACTAGTGTTCATTATCTTTGTCAGCTGACTCACAGCCTACTCAGATAACTGAGTAAAATGTGATCCCAATAGGAAGAAGATTTCTATGGGCAACAGGAGCAAAGAAAGCTTCTTAGAGGAGCAATGATGTCCTTACCTGGCCAAGAGTGAGCTCAGTTCTATGCAAGGCAGGGAGAATGGTTCTAAGTTGAGACTCTGACAACTCCTCAAGGAAGTCAAGTCCAAGTTGGGAGAAGAGGGGGGCCCATGCCTGAAGTTCCTGGGGACTCAACTCTGCCCCCCCAGTTGAACGAAGCACCCGCAGGAGCTCATGTGCCACCTGAAAAACATAAGGACTCTAAGGAGGAGATGGGAGATGGAGACCAGGATACCAGCCTCTCAACTTCACCATTCAGAGTTTTTAGGTCCTGGCCTGAGACCAAAATGTGGGGGAATTAAGGAGAAGTTGGAGGAGGGACAGGAATGGTGTGGACCAAGGTGGGATGAAATATGCAGCAGTGGTGGAAGCATCAGAAACCAGGGGGAATTCAAAGGTAGGAAGAGATAGTAGCAGAGGTCACCATAACCATGGGGGCAGGAAAGGATGAAGGGGAACTTGCAACATTCTACAAAGACCTAGTTGGCCAGACAAGCAAAAATTATCTACAGGAGCTTATCAAGGGAGACCTAGAGTTAAAGATCTTTTGTCAAGGGGCTCACCCGTCCTTCAGGGCTGAGGGTTCCATTGGCCACACATTCTAGCAGTCCTCGCTCTACTGATCCCATGGGGTCACTCAAGGGCACAAGACTCTGAAGTTCCTCAGTACTTAGAAAGCAAGCAAGGGACCCCAGCCTGAGAAATCATAAAGCCAGTTTCTGTGTGGGTACTAACATGGGCATGAAAAAATGAAACTTATAGATAGTAAGCATAGCATTATGTTAGCAGGATAGGGACAGAAATAGAACATGCAGGTACTTTGTGGTACCAAGTCTGGCCCTGCATGGGAATCACTTAAGCTTTAGAGTCCTTAAGGGTTCTATGTTCTTCCTTTTTTCTTCCTCTTCAGATTCCTATAATTTCATTTTAGTCCTTTCTTGTTCCACTCCCTGGCTTTGCCAATGACTACTCCTATTTTTCCTTTTATGTAAATTAAATGTTTTATTAGAAACTTAACATTAAGCATCAGTACAAACAACTAAACTTGTTTAGTATCTATTTACATTTTATTTAATTTCAATACCTAAAATATCATATCTTTTCATTACCTCCCTCTAAATCCCCATAACAATTCTTTCTTCATTCATTCTCTACTTTTCCTCTTATGATCATAATTAGAGTAGTATCTCTTCTTCTAAGTCTGCTTTTTCTTCACTTTTATTATTATTTTTATTCCTTATACCTATTAATCTTAATGAATTATGATAGTCCATCATCTTACCTACCAAATTTTATCAAATCATTCCCCTATGGTTGTAAGATTGCTTTCAGTTTGGGGCTTGGGGTGTGTGTGTGTCTGTGTGTGTGTGTGTGTGTGTGTCTGTGTGTGTGTGTGTGTGTGTGTGTGTGTGTGTGTGTGTGAGATACATAATAGTACTCTGGAAATCTGAACAAACAATTCTTTCTATTTGTTTTTAGATGACATTTTAAGAGAATATGCCTAACAACTGAATTATTGGATTAAAGGGTTTGATTATTTGTGTTCCTTTTATTGTTTTACCAGATTATTTTCCAGAAATATTTTACAAATTTGAAATTCCAGTTGGTACAATCCATTTCTAGCTCTACCTAAATGGGCCTCACCTTAGAACCTGTTCTTCACCATCTGGGACACTCTGATTCACCAAGCTACGTAGTACATGCCGGGCCTGTCCTGGTCCCAGTCCTGCTGCTGGCCAGCTGTCCTCCAGAGCCTGGATCTAGAAGTTTTAGTCATTATTTGGTCAAGTGGATCAGTCTTCTAACATGTTGCTAGAAAGCCCTCTTTCAACCTAAAGATCATGACCCTTGGGGAGGGAGGAAGAAAGGAAAGAGAGAGCAACAGACCTAACTAATCCTAATCACTAGTTCCCCTCTCATTCCACAGGGGCGGGTCAGGGACAGGAGGGATCAGCCAAGGTCAAGGACCAAGGTCAAGGAGAGAAGCCTTTTTACATCCATAGGAAGAGCTGTCAGTACCTGGTGAGGACTAAGTTGCAGGAAGTGCTCCAAAGGGAGGTGGGGTAGCAAGGGTAATACAGCCCACAGTAGCTCCTGAGACCAGGCAGGCACTTCCCCAAACAGCTCAGGTGCCAGTAGCAGCTGTGCCAGGGCTTCCTTCTGTTCAGGTCTCATGGCTGGACTACGATCACGGATGGCAGCCAGCCTTGGGGAGGAAGATGAATATCATCCCAGTTTTGATGTTAGTACTCAATGAGTGAGACAACCCAAAGTTTCTTGGCATTCGGACATGTTGGCACACTTGGCCATTGTAGTATAGTGAAAAGTATGCTGGATTAGGAGTCAGAGGACCTGGATTCAAATTTTGGTTCTGTTACTCACTACCTGTGTAACCATGGGCAAATTACTAAACCTCTCTCAGTTACTCATTTGTAAAATGAAAGGGTTGAACTCAATGGCCTCTAAGATCTCTTTCAGCTCTAAATCTGTGAACCCAAGAACAAATGGTAGCCTGAGGTCCCAGAATTGGTGAGGGGAAAGTAGGGAAATGGTTAAGGCCATGATGAGAAGGAGAGGGAGAAGGAAAAGAATAAGGGAAGAAGATGGAGTGAGGGCCTAGTGGAATTGGTATGAGTTCAGGGCAAGGGTGGAAGTTGGGAGAGAAGAAGGGCCAGTGAAGAGGACAGGTCAAGGCAAAGGCAAGTATCTCACACGCTATCATTGGCCAACAGGGAGGGTGGGAATCGAAGCAGATCATTGACAGCCAGGAAGGGGATGAGTGGTGACAGATCAATAAAGAGCTGAGGTGTGAGTTGAGGGAATTGCTGGAGCAAGAGAGCAGTCAGTCGGCCCAGGGCTCGCTCCTCTGATGGGGGCACCTGACAGAAGCACAATAATGAATGATCAGTGTTCTCATCCTTTCCAAGTTCTATTCAATAACACTCCCCTCCACTGATTAAGCCCCTCCCAAGTCATCCATGCATCTCTCTGTTCATGGATCCCTAACCCAAGCATCCCTTGCCTCTCTTCTCCAGGTTCCCCCATATGTCCCAGTCTGTACCAATGTGATCCCTTTGGCTTCTCACCTTCAATTGGGCCCATGAATGATGGATGAGTGCCAAGAAACCTTGGGCTGCCTCACTCTCTGCTGATAACACTAGCTGCTGGAGATTCTCTGGGGGCATGCGCAGGTACTCCTGGAGGATGGCAAAGGGAAGAGGTAAGAAAAGTGAATGGTCACAATGTGGTTAGCATACTCCCAAATCCTTGGCAGAGACCTGACAGTCCACTGACTTGTGAAATTCAAGTCTTATGGGTCACAGCCTCCCACCCCTGCTCTGTCTATCCTGGACCATTACCTGAATAAGGATCTGTAGGACCGAAGTGCTCTTCTCCCTCTGGAGCAATTCCCATAGTAAAGGCTGCCGTTGAGAAAGAAAATACATCATAGATGTAACCCTCCTCACAAACCAGTCTCACGTATTCCCCAACCTACTTTGGAACTGGTCTTCATGCCCTACTGCTTCATGTTGTTATTTATAATTGTTTGTGGGTATGTGATATCTTCTCAAGTACCCCTTATTATATGGTAAGCTCTTTATGAGGAGGGCCAGTGTTTATTTCTGAATCCCTCTCATCAATGAACATAGTGCTGGCTAGATGTAATAGATATTTGTAACTGAATTGATTACTGCCAACCAAGCCACCTCCATTTGCCATCACCTGGGGTTCAAAGAAGACTAATGTAAATCACAAAATTTTGAAATGGAGGGGATTTTTTAGTTCATCCAGTATAATGCCCTCATTTTATAGATGAGAAAAACTGAGGCCTATGAAGTTGCTTGCCCAAGGTAAAAAAGATAATTATTGACAAAGTTAGACCTAGAACAAACTCTTGGCTGATTCTAGCCATTTTGTCTTAAAATTGGGTTCATTCATTCATTCATATAATGACCTATAAAATGCCAGGATGTGAAAAACTTGGCAATAAAGGCTGTAAGTGATGTGATAAATAAGATATAGTTCCTGTCCTCAGGAGCTTACAGTCTAGTTAAGAGAGATAAGACATGTATATAAATAGTTATTACACAAAATAGTATGAGATAAGTACATAAGAAAGGCACAAATAAAGTACTGAGAAAGTTTACAGATCAGATTTTTCACTTCTGGCTTGGTGATAAGAAAAGTTTCATTGGAGAAAATGACATTTGAAGTGTTATTCACTTGTTTTCAGTCATGTCTGATTCTTCATGACCTCATTTGGGTTTTTTTTGTAAAGATACAGAGTGGTTTGTCATTTCTCTCTCCAACTCATTTTATAGAGGAGGAAACACAGGCAAACAGGATTGAGAGCCCAGGATCACACAGGTATGAAGTGTCTCAGACCAGACTCTATACTCAGGGAAATGAGTCTTCCTGAATCCAGCCTGGATCTCTATCCACTTCACCACCTAGGCATTTAAAGTATCATTTCATAATTCTTAGAAGTTCAGAAACCATTTAGGAGAATAAATGAATCTATGATTTCATTGAAATAAGGAACTTCCAAGTTAGGGAATTCTCTTTACTAGTGGAGGTATGCAGCTCCTTCACTGTAAATTATAGTCTTACAGGATTACCTAGAACACTAAAAGAGTGAATGTTGTGACAGTGAGAGAATGAGAATTGCCTAGAATGCTTAAATGTCTTGCCATAGTTAATATGTATCAGGGGTAGGACTAGAACTCAGGTCTTCTTGGTTTAAAGTTCAGAAATCATCAAATCTTTTAGATATTTTCACTTCAAACATTACTCTGTCTCCACAGACCTTTTTAGTCCCCAATTTCCTTCATCTTCAACCCTAACGATAAAACCCATCTCTCCACCCTCACCCTCCCCTATTAAAAAAAGGAAAGGAAAGAAAGGAAAAGAAGGGAAGTGAAGAGAAAAGAAAAGAAAGGAAGAGAAGAGAAAAGAAAGGAAGAGAAGAGGAAAGGAGAGGAGAGGAGAGGAGAGGAGAGGAGAGGAGAGGAGAGGAGAGGAGAGGAGAGGAAAGAAATACAAGGTGGGGGGAATAGCAATGGCAAAAAGAAATCTCTTTCTGTTCCCCAACATGTTCCCAACTCTTCTAACAAGGCAGGGCACTCACACTGTAGCAAGCCAGTAGCTCCCTCTTGCCAAGATCCTGGATGGGGCTATCAGGGGGGCCAGGACCAGGTGGGGTCAGTCTCTGCTCCTGCTTCAGGTATTCACCCACTGACCGTAGCATACTACTCCGGCCCCAAGGGTTAAAGGAGTCCCAGAAGGAGCAGTTGTCAGGAAGACTGGAGAGTAGCAGAGCCTGGCCCAGCAGCCTCTGGGCCTCTATACCCCCAGCCCCTGGGCCCAGGAGGAAGGCCAGGAGGCGAAGGAAATAGTGTAGGCGGGTAGGATGGGAAAGGGCAGGCACTGCAGCCTGACATCGAGGCAGCTGGGACAGCATACCAAGCAGGAAGGGACCTGGAGCTAGGCAGAGGGGAGAGGGCCCTAGAGGTGGCAATGGGGGCAACAGAGGACCAAGTAGTCCCTCCAGGAAGCAGGTATCATTACCCCCACGGCTAACTCTACACTGTCCCTCCAGCCAGGGCCAGAAGGGTACCAACGAGTCATAAAGGGTATCATTGACACATACCATCTCCAGAAAACTTCCTCCATATGGACAACGCTCCCCACAGGGCCCAACACGACAGGGTGGGGAGGCACTTGCATCAGGGGTGGGACCCTGGCACACATGATGCACCCATGCCTGGTTCGGTGGGGGCACTGCCTCTAGGCCCTCCTCCACACACATCCGCTCCACCCACAAGGTCTGATTCTCCAGGAAACAACCCCAGAAGAGTTCTGGGGTGAGGGGAATGGGAGGCAGGCCTTCTGGGCAATTGGTGGGTGGGGGGAGGAGGCTGGCACAGAGCCGCCTCACCAGACGTCTGTTGGGTCTGGGCAGTGACAACAGGGAGAAATTACTGCAGATGACCTCCAGGAACTGTTCCGGGTATTGATCATGGCATGCCTGCAACCAAAACTGGGCGCTCACCTCTAGAGAGGTCACATACCACGCAGCTGTCTCACAGGTCACAGCCATACTGGAAGGTGGCCTGGGAGTGGAGGGTTTGGCATGTTGACAGTATAGATGGATGGAGAAATTGGAGATGCTGAAGGGTAAGTCAGAATCTGATTCATTGTAGCAGATCGTGTCCATGGAGAAGTCCCGAGGTTCTCGAGAATTGCTTTGGGTTGAATGTTGGGATACCCTGGGCAGTGGTACCCCAGTGCTCAAGCAGTGAAGGAGAGCAGGGGCTGGGGGTGGCATCCCAGATAGGAATCCCAGTGCCTGGGCATCCCAGGATATGTTGTGTAGTATACCCCTGAGTATAGAAGGAGGATGTAAGAGAGGATCGATCTGTTCAGAGCCTCTTACTCACAGGGTTCTTCTAACCCAGGCATCGGAGTCATGCAATAAGGGAGGTAAAAATGGACTTTGCCACAGGCTAGGTCCTCTGGGAGTCTAGGTATTGTTGAAAATGGTCCATGGGGGGAGGTCAGCAGGTGGGGCAGAGTATAGCACTAAAAAAAAAAATCCTACCACAATCTGAAGAAAATTGAGGCACAACCCTCTCTGCATCCTTTCTGCCCACCTAGGCCAGGCTTTAGATTAGTCAAAGACCACCCATAGCAATGAGTGATGTCATCAAGCCTTTGATGGGGAGGAGAGGAGGGGGAGATCTAGCTCAGCCTTTCTCCCTTCTTTAGTCAGTTCCATTGCTGCACTACCCCTCTATGCTATAACCCTCAAAGCCTGACTCCCACAGCTTCGTCTCCCTCCACTAGCATGGCTCAATCTCTCAGATCTGGGCTCCAGTTACTTACCATAGGAGTAGCTGTCTCAGGTTACCTAGGATGGAGAAAGAAAAGGAGGTGACCCCGCCATAACCCAAACCCCTCTCTTCCTACTCTTGCCATTTCCGTAACCCATAGGCATCACTTACCTCCCATGCACTGCCCGCTGGCATCAAGTTCTGGCTGCCCTAGCATGGCAAAAACTTCATCCTTCAAGGAATGAGTGGCACGCAACAGCCCCCCCTGAAAGGCAGCATAGAGGGGAGCCCCCACTGTACGCAGCAGGCCCACCCAAAGGGGCCCTTTGGAACCTGGTCCTTCAGGTGGTGGTATCAGGTCTAGGAGGCCCTGCAAAAGGCGGGATGGTGGATCCCTCCACCCAGGGTCTGTGAAATTGGTGTCAGCCACAGCTACCATCTGCAACAATGCCTGCCAACGAGTGCCCTCCAGCAGCAGCAGAAGTGAAGGTAACCAATCAGCGGCTAGATCACAGTCAGGGGGTCCATCTCTACTACAGGGGGGCCTGGGAGGCATGGTGGACTCCTCAGGAAGCAGGACATTCAGTAGCACCTCTGCCAGCCCGCTTAGGGTGCCTGCCTGATGTGTCAGAAAGTCTCGAGGTGTCTGCTCATGTCCTAGCAGGGCCAATGTATCTCCTAGTAGTTTGATCAGGGGTTCCCAGTCCCTGCTTCCCCGCAAGGTCACCAGAAAATCATGAAGCCGAAGGGCAGGAGGTCTTAGGGTTGGAGGTTCCTCTCCTGCCATATCTCTAGGCTCTAAGCCTTCCAGAGTAGAAGAAATGTTGTCTAGGAAGGCAGAGAACTGTGAACGGCTGAAGAAGTTTGGTGGGACCAGATCCAGGGTCCCTAAAAATGACCCCAGGAGAGAGATTACAGGATCTGGGTCCTGGAACTCCACAGGGGCCAAGGTCACTGTGGAGGAAGAAGTCAGAGGTGGCTGTGGCAGAAATAACTGGAGCCCAAGCTTGGGTCCAGCTCCTATTCTCTCCACTCAAAAAGGTAAGAAGGGGGGAAGGAAGGGAAGTTATAGTCCATCATTGGCCCATTATCAGGGCTGGCTGGACTTCTGATCCTTTATATTCTCCCATCTATTGGATCCTCTTTCCCTTAGCCCTGGTCTATCTGTTCCTCTCCCCTTTCACCTTCAACCCTCTAATTCAATTAGACAAACGTGTATTATGTTCCAGCAATAGTCCCTCCCCATAGACTTTCCCCATCCACTTTTCCATCCTATCCTTTAGCCCCTCCCTCACCTGCTTTGGGAAGCAGCAGCAGCAGCAACAGGAACAGCAAGGACCAGAGGCTCAGAGCCATGTTTCAAGGTGAGTGCTAAGATATTAGGAGGTAAGTGCTGGGCAGCTCCTTTTCCTAGGGGGAGCCGAATGGGGGCAGGACATAGTAGCCATGGACTCCAGCTATCAACACCACCCAGGCCTGCAGGAAAGAAGATCTGTAACCTAACAGATGGGTAACCTAACAGACAGTGCCGTTACCTGAGCCTCTGATCACTTGATCCTGTGGTCATAAGGAAAGGTGGGAAAGGGGAGGTAGACCAAGTGTTGGGGAAGTCCAGAGGATCTTAGGAAGGAGCTAGAGACAGAACTGGAAGGAAAAGGTCATAGAGGTAGAAGGTAAGCAAGAAAGAGCAGGAGTTAACCATGAGGGAGAGAAATAACATAGTGGGAGGTAGCCAGCCAAGGGATAATGAGCTGTGGAACCAGAGTTGGGAACACAAGGGAAAGGGAAGGAATGAGATGGGTAGGAGAGAAATTTGGAGATTTTAGGGGAAGGAAAGGAACTGGGATATGGAGCCATAAAAAATAGGAGATTGGGAGCCAGAAAGTGGAGGTAAGAAAAATGGGGATAATGAAGGAAAAAATTTGTGCATGCAGAGAATAATCAGGAAGCGTCCTGATCAATCAATAAGCTTTTATTAAGTACCTTCTAGGTACCTGGCATTATGCTAAGTACTGGAGATTCAAAAAGAAGCAAAAGACAATTCCTGCCCTCAAGGGACTTATGATCTAATGGGGAAACAACAAAGAAATAGAGAGAAAACTAGTTATATACAGGATAAATGGAAAATTGAGGAAGGGGCATTCCAGTTAGAAACAACATAGCAAAAGTCCAAATACTACTGACCAAGAAATGTGCTAGAGGATTGTAAGGAGATATGCAAGGCTACCCTTCCTTCTCTCTGTGCCTCTGACACTCAGCCAGGACTAGAAGTAGATAAGGTAGGCAGTCACTTAGAGTTCAACAAGGGGGGACTGGAAGAGAATAGGTATATTAGTACATAGTGGATGCTTAATGAATTTATGTTAATTGATCAAAGGGATACTTCTTAAAATGACAATAGACTGAATAGACACAACTTACAGATTTCCCTGAACTGATAGTTGGATAATTCTAGCACAACTTTGATGCCCATCTATCATAGGATTGGCCATCTAGGATGGTATAAACTAATGTGAGAAGTTGCAGAAGCAAGAAATATAAAGGTTAAGACACGGAGAAGAACAAAGATGGATGTGGTTGGAGGTGGGGGAGAAGGAGGTAGAAGGGAATGGAAAAAAAATTTTTTTAAGATGGAAGGGATGCTGCCATTATGTCACTCTGTGACATGTCCTATTACCATTTGACCTGCATCTCATCCTTCTGGAGGGTTGTCATTGTTACCAATGTTCTCCCTTTCCTGCCAGTGATAGACTTGATGGTCCTATGCTTTGACCAACTAATGAAACCTTTCTCACACTTGCTAATGTGAGCTCCAAGCCCTAATGTAGCCCCAAAGTATCTGAGACTTCACTCTACAGGTGCAATGCTGTGGCTGCTGGACTTTGCAAAACTTGCCATTCAATGGCTGGCCTGGGATTCAGGATGGAGCTCCTTTAGTGGTCATGTCAGAAGTTCTACCACAATTATCCCTACACCATAGATTGAGAATAGGTCTAGAACAGCAACTGAAACCAAAATTCACTAACACCTGAGGTCTCATTCTTAAGTGCTAGAAGTCAAAAGCTCCAATGTTTGCAATATTTGATACTATTTGTCATTTGATGACTTCTTCTTAAATTATATTTTATTTTTTTATTAGCAAAAATCTTCCTTCTGCTCCCTCCTGTGCCATTCTTTATTGTTCAACTAGAAAATTAAAGAAAAAGAACTAGTATTGTTACTAACACATAATCAAACAAAACAAATTTCAATGTTAGCCATATCTAAAAAATGTGATATATATGTGAATATTCACATGCATACACACACAAATACACATATGTATGTAAAGAGAGCTCTGGGCTTAGAGTCAGAAAGACGACTCCATTTTTGACTTCAGATACTTACTAGCTGGGCAAGACACTTAACCTTTGTTTGCCTCAGAATCCTCAACTGTGAAATGCAGAAAATAATTACACCTACCTCCCATGGTTGTTGTGAGTATTAAATGGGACATTTGTAAAGCATTTAGAACAGTCCTAGCACACAGTAGGCACTTAATAAATGCTTGTTTCCATCCATTCTTCCTTCTTTCTTTACTTCCTTCTTCATTACAATGTAAGCATTTATCATTTTTTTAGTCCATGTGTACATTTTCATAGTTCTCAACTCTGGTGATTAAACTTCAAATTTCCTACTCAGCACTGGTCTTTTCTTTTTAAACCCTTACCTTCTATCTTAAAAATTAATAGTGTGTATTGGTTTCAAGGCAGAAGAGTAGAAAGGGCTAAGCAATGGAGTATAAGTGACTTGCCCAGGGTCACACAGCTAGGAAGTGTCTCAGGCAAGATTTGGACCCATCTTTAGCCCTGGTTCTCAATCCCCTGAGCCACCTAACTGTCTCCAACTCTGGTTTTTTCATCAGGAATGTTTTGTTGTTTAGTTGTTTCAGTTGTGTCTGACTCTTTGTGACTCCATTTGGAGTTTTCTTGGCAAAGACAGTGGAATGGTTTGCCATTTCCTTCTCCAGCTCCATTTTATAGATGTGGAAACTGAAGCAAACAGGGTTAAATGATTTGTCCAGAGTCACATAGCTAGTAAATGTCTGATACCAGATAAAACACTATCTATTGTGCCACCTAGCTGCCCTAGGACTTAGAAGTCCTCTATTTCAATAAAAATGAAATGTTCTCCCTACAGGATAATACTCAATTTTTCTGGATAAGTTATTCTTGACTATAAGCTTTCTATAATATATTCTAAGTTCTCCCACCCCTCCTTTAGAATGGTGGCTGCTAAATTATATGTGTTCTTGACTGTGGCTTCTTATTACTTGAATTCTTTCTTTTTGGCTGCTTGCAGTATTTTTTTTAAACTTGGAAACCTGGTTTTTGGCTATAATATTCCTGAGAGTTTTTATTTTTTAGCTCTCAGGAAGATGTTTCTATTTCCACTTTGCTCTCTGGTTTTCAGAGATATGGGCAATTTTCCTTTAAGATTTCTCAAAAAATGATGTGTAGGTTTTTGTTTTTGGTCCTGGCTTTCAGGTTGTCTAGTGATTTTGATTCTCAATTTTTTATTTCCTGATACATTTTCCAAGTCAGTTGTTTTGGCTATGAGATGCTTTACATTTACTTCTTTTTTCCCAGTCTTTTGATGTTAAGTGACTGAGCAACAATTATTGTCTGTCATCAGGACAGTGCATAAACCATTGAACTTGGAGACAGGAAGACCTGAGTTCAAATTCATGACCTGGGCAAGACACTAAATCTTTGCCTTAGCTTCTTCAACTGGGAAATAGAAATAACAATAATAGCACCTATCTCATAGAGGTATTACAAGGATCAAATGAAATTATATTTATAAAGTGCTTAGTAAAATCCTTAACACATAGTAGGTGCTATATAAATGCTAGTTATTATTATATCCATTCTAATTTTCAGGAAATTTATTACTTGTGAAAAGTTTTATCCCTCATACCAAACTTTTAATTCCTTTTTCAATACTTTTCCCCAGAGCCCTCATTTGTTTTCCAATTTTTTCCTCTAATGTTATAATTTTATTTATTTTTTAAAACATAATATAAACTC
The DNA here is from genome assembly GCF_016433145.1 of Gracilinanus agilis. NCBI lineage: Eukaryota > Metazoa > Chordata > Mammalia > Didelphimorphia > Didelphidae > Gracilinanus > Gracilinanus agilis. The sequence goes on along the minus strand of NC_058131.1, from coordinate 525,082,700 downwards.
TTTTTTAAAACTTTAGCTCTATCTTTTCCATGAATTCTTGTTGAATTTGTGGCCCAGCTGCTGTGTTTTTATTTGAGACTTTGCTTGTAGATGTTTTGGAGCCATTCTCTTCTTTTGGGTTTATGTCATGAATGTTCCTATTAATAGAATAATTTTTTATGCTAGGATTTTCTTTTTTTGTTTGCTCATTCTTTCAGTCCACTTCCTAACTCTGGACTTGATGTTATGGTCAGGCTTTTATGAACTTATAGAGAAGGTCTGGGCTAGTACTCTTGCTGTTTTCTTGGAAGTACTGAGTATTATATTATTCCAAGCACTTGTGGACAGCTCAGGTGGGGATCTAAGAACATTTTTAGTGCTTCTTGAATGATCTGACACAAGCCAAAGACTAATTGCTCTCCCTAGCCTCTCTCCATCTGAGCACAACAAATTGCTAATATTGTTTTGAGTCTGAGCAACAGTAAACCATTGCTGGACTCAGTACTTGTCAACCAAATGGAAAGCTAGATTGGCTCAGAGTTACAGGACTATAGGTTTCCCATTAGTCTGAATTTCTGCCTTGATTATTTTTCTGCAGGCTGGGCTAGATGCTAGAACTGAGATCCCACCCCATTCTTGGAGTCACACTGCTACTACTTGCTTCCAGACTTTCTACTTAACATATAGGACAGAACTTGCAACATCTCTTCACCCCTGGACACAGGTCCCTTTCTCAGTGCACCTTGGATATGTGACATGGAACTGGGTAGTACATGACAAAGATATTACTTGGCACCTATTCCCAAACATTGCACAAGGTCCCCAAGATGGACCTCAGGCTTTTTCTTGCCCTGGTGCACAGTTTCTGGGTACTGGAGTATTCCAAGTGATGTGCATTCCTGCCAGACCCCATCTCTAGCATCTACAGACCTTTCTGTCTATCTCTCTATGCTAACTTCGACAGAAAAAGTGACTCACTAGGATGGATTTCCTGATCAAGACCTGGTGCTTTTTCTAGATCTATTTGGAGGAGTTTGCAGAGGTAGTTTGCTGTACTTTTTCCTGCCACTCCATCTTGGCTCTGTCCTTTCCCCATTTGATGCTTTCTTTACAGAAAGGTCCATGATAAATTACGGCTGGTCTAAAGGGGGAGATTCAGTGGAGAAAGATTTGGAGTCTTATTGTGAATAGTTTGAACCTCAAACTAAATATATATCAAGGGTATCAGTTTCAGAACTGGATACATAAGAATTATGGCATCTGAGGGGCCAGCTGGGTGGCTCAGTAGATTGAGAGACAGGCCTAGAGATGGGAGGTCCTAAATTCAAATCTGGCCTCAGAGACTTCCTAGCTGTGTGACCCTGGCCAAGTCACTAAATCCCCATTGCCTAGCCCTTACCACTCTTCTACTTTGGAACTAATATGCACTATTGATTCTAAGATGAAAGATAAGGGTTTAAAATTTTTTTTTAATTTTAATTTTAAAAAAAAAAGAAGTCTCACTGACAGTAAAGCTCTCTACTAGCAAGTTGCCCTTCTCATTTAAAACTATTCCTAAGACCTCTTAGCATGGAACATGAAGAATTTGCTTGGATATTAATAAGCTAACATTTGTCTATGTCAGACACAGTTAAGTCTTTAAATGTTTGTTCATATTCCCTGTCCCAACTATCTCCACATGGTGTCAGAGAGTTCAGACCATATTGCCTCTTTTGTCCATCTGTTTCCATTCTCAAACATATGCCCATGTGTGAGATTTTAGAGTGGCTTAGAGAAAATGACATAATTCTTCAAAACCTTCTTGTATGTTTAAAATAAAGTACCATTACATTTTTTAAAATTTTAAACATTTATTAATATTCATTTTTAACATGGTTACATGATTCATGCTCCTACTTTCCCCTTCATCCCCCGCTCTCCCCTCACCCATGGTGGACACACATTTCCACTGGTTTTATCATGTGTCCTTGATCAAGACCTATTTCCAAATTGTTGATGGTTGCATTGGTGTGGTAGTTTCAAGTCTACATCCCCAACCATGTCCACCCCAACCTATGTGTTCAAGCAGCTGTTTTTCTTATATGTTTCCTCTCCTGCAGTCCTTCCTCTGAATGTGGGTAGCGTTCTTTACCATAAATCCCTCAGAATTGTCCTGGGTCATTGCATTGCTGCTGATACAGAAGTCCATTACATTCCATTTTACCATAGTATATCAGTCTCTGTGCACAATGTTCTTCTGGCTCTGCTCCTTTCACTCTGTATCAGTTCCTGGAGGTCTCTCCAGTTCACCTGGAACTTCTCCAGTTTGTTATTTCCTTTTAGCACAATAGTATTCCATCACAAGCATATACCACAATTCGTTCAGCCATTCCCCAATTGAAGGACATACCCTCCTTTTCCAGTTTTTTGCCACCACAAAAAGTGCAGCTATAAATATTTTCGTACAAGTCTGTTTACCTATGATCTCTTTGGGGGTACAAACCCAGCAATGGTATGGCTGGATCAAAGGGCAGGCATTCTTTTATAGCCCTTGGGGCATAGTTCCAAATTGCCAGCCAGAATGGTTGGATCAGTTCACAACTCCACCAGCAATGCATTAATGTCCCAATTTTGCCACATCCCCTCCAACATTCATCACTCTCCCCTTCTTTCATTTTAGCCAATCTGCTAGGTGTGAGGTGATACCTCAGAGTTGTTTTGATTTGCATTTCTCTGATTATTAGAGATTTAGAACATTTTCTCATGTGCTTATTGATACTTTTGATTTCTTTACCTGAAAATTGCCTATTCATGTCTCTTGCCCATTTATCAATTGAGGAATGGCTTGATTTTTTATACAACTGATTTAACTCCTTGTATATTTGAGTAATTAGACCCCTGTCAGAGTTTTTCGTTATAAAGATTTTTTCCCAATTTGTTGTTTCCCTTATGATTTTGACTACATTGTTTTTGTTTGTACAAAATCTTTTTAGTTTAATATAATCAAAACCATTTAATTTCCTTTTTGTAATTTTCTCTAACTCTTGCTTGGTTTTAAATTCTTTCCTTTCCCAGAGATCTGACAGGTATACTATTCTGTGTTCACTTAACTTATTTATAGTTTCCCTCTTTATATTCAAGTCATTCACCCATTCTGAATTTATCTTGGTGTAGGCTGTGAGATGTTGATCTAAACCTAATCTCTCCCATATTGTTTTCCAAATTTCCCAGCAGTTTTTGTCAAATAGTGGATTCATGTCCCAAAAGTTGGGCTCTTTGGGTTTATCATACACTGTCTTGCTGACATCATTAACCCCGAGTCTATTCCACTGATCCTCCCTTCTGTCTCTTAGCCAGTACCATATTGTTTTGATGACTGCTGCTTTATAGTATAGTTTAATATCTGGTACTGCTAGGCCCCCCTTCCTTCACATTTTTTTTTCATTATTTCCCTTGATATTCTTGATCTTTTGTTATTCCAAATGAAATTTGTTATAGTTTTTCCTAATTCAGTAAAGAAGTTTTTTGGTAGTTTAAGACCAAGCAAGAGACAGAAAATATTACAAAATGTAAAATGAATAATTTTGATTATATTAAATTAAAAAGGTTTTGTACAAACAAATGCAACCAAAATTAGAAGGGAAGAAAGAAATTTGGAAAAAATCTTTATAACAAAAACTTCCGGCAAAGGCCTAATTTCTCAAATTTATAATTGTACAATTTGTACAATTATACAAAAATAAAGCCATTCCCCAGTTGATAAATGGGCAAGGGACATGAATAGACATTTTTCACATGAAGAAATCAAAACTATCAATAAGCAAATGAAAAAGTGCTCTAAATCTCTTAAGATTAGAGAAATTAAAATCAAAACAACTCTGAGTTACCACTTCACACCTAGCAGATTGGCTAATATGACAGCAAAAGAAAGTAATAAAGGTTAAGAAAGTAATAAAGGTTGGAGAGGATGTGGCAAAATTTGGACGTTAATGCATTACTAGTGGAGTTGTGAATTGATCCAACCATTCTGGAGGGCAATTTGGAATTATGCCCAAAGGGCTTTAAAAGACTGCCTTCCCATTGATCCAGCCATACCACTACTGGGTTTGTACCCCAAAGAGATAATAGGAAAAAAGACTTGTACAAAAATATTTATAGACTCACTCTTTGCAGTGGCAAAAAATTAGAAAATGAGGGGGTGTCCCTTGATTAGGGAACGACTGAATAAATTGAGGTATCTGATGGTGATGGAATACTATTGTGCTAAAAGGAATAATGAACTGGAGGAATTCCATGTAAACTGGAATGACCTCTAGGAATTGATGCAGAGCAAAAGAAGCAGAACCAGGAGAACATTGCACACAAAGACTGATACATTGTGGCACAATCGAATGTAATGAACTTCTCTACTGGCAGCAATACAATGATCCAGGACAATTCTGAAGGACTTATGAGAAAGAATGCTATCCACATCCAGAGAAAGAACTGTGGGAGTAGAAACACAGAAGAAAAACATTTGCTTAATCACATGGTTTGATGGGGACATAATTGGGGATATAGATTCTAAACAATCACTCTGTTGCAAATATTAATAATATGGAAATAGGTCTTGATCAGTGATACATGTAAAACCCAGTGGAATTGTTCGATGGCTCTGGGAGGGGGGAGCAGGGAGGCAAGGGAAAGAACATGAATCATGTAACCATGGAAAAATAATCTAAATTAAATGAATAAATAATTTTTTAAAGAAAAGGAGTTCCTTAGGACTTCCATAACAGAAAGGAAAATTTTCACACAATGTTCTCAAGAAGGTCAAAGGTGGATGAGGTAGATTCTCTGTTTTGTGTCATGGGCATTTATAAAGTGAGAACAAGCCAATCCTTCCACTGAGTTTCTTTTTGAATATTCCTCTATTCATCAGACATTAGAAAATTACCAAAGTCTCAATTGGGGAACAGCTGAACATATTGTCATATATGATGGTGATGAAATACTATTGTGCTATAAGGAATGATAAAATGCTTGATTATTATATGAACTGGAAAGACTTCCATGAACTGATGCAGAGTGAAGTGAGCAGAACCAGGAGAATGTTGTACAGAGAAAGTGAAACACTATGGGACAATCAAATGTAATCAACTTCACTACTAATAGCAAGGCAATGATCCAGGACAATCCCAAGGGACTTATGGTGTGAGAAGGAAATTTGTATTTTGATTTGATCAATCAGAGATTTAGACTTCCCTTCCATTTGTTTTGAATTTGGGTCAATCAGCAACCAGGGAATTGATCTCACAGGCACTGCCCCCCTGGTTGGTGCCAGGCTAATTAAGGTAATTGGTTCCTGGGAGGGATGATATAGGAGAGCTAGTGGGTAAAGGGAACAACATATAAGGTGAGACTCGGCAGGAAGCAGTGGGGAGTTGTTTCTGAGGCCAAGATTCAGAAACAGACTATGGGGTAATTCCTTACCTCCTATCTATATTTCCTTCTCTTATTATCTTTATCTTACTATAATAAAGCTATTAGAACTACTAACAGTCTTGTGACTTAAGGGTTAATTTCTATAAATGGCAACCACAACATTTTTTACTGTTATAATTTAGTCTAACCTATTCTAACCATTGCAATGGGAAAGAATGCTATCTACATCAAGAGAAAGAACTGTAGGAGTAGAACAACAGAAATAAAACACATGATTTATCACTTTTTTATACAAATATATGATTTGGGGTTTAGTTTTTAAAAGGTTACTTTATTACAAAAATGAATAATATGGAAATAGGTATTAAATGATTATATATATATATATATATAAATAAATATATATATATATATATATATATATATATAACCCAGTGGAATTACTTATCATTTCTGGAAGAGGAGAGGAAAGAGGGGAAGTAGAGAACATGAATCATGCAACCATGGAAAAAATATTCTTTAATTAATTAATAAAATAGAAAGAAAATCTCCAAAGCAGGGCAACTAGGTAGATAGAGTGGATAGAGAAACCAGATCTAGAGATGGAAGCTCTTGAATTAAAATCTGTCCTCAGACATTTCCTAGCTGTGTGACCCTGGGCTTGCTCACTTAACTCCAATTGCTTAGCCCTTTCTGCTCTTCTTCTGATCTACTGATACTTAGTATCAATTCTAAAACAGAAGGCAAGGTTTTGTTTTTTTTTATTAAAATTTTTAAATTTTTTCTTAAAAAAACATAGTGGAACCTCTTTGGATTTACTTTTGAGGTAGAAGGTCAAATGTTTCTTTGGAATTGTAAGTGTTAAAAATTAAGGTTGGACCAAATATATGAGTGTGGTAGCCAAAATTAATATATATCAAGTCAAAATGACTTTTCTAGCAGTTTATTTATAAAATAGAGGGAAAGAGGGAAAGTAGAGAAATGAGAAAGAGGGTAGGATAAGAAATCTAGCTTAATGAGCTAGATATATGCTCTAGTAGGGCTCCAGAAGCCCAGCCAGAGGACCCAGAGATAAATCAGGTATCACCCACATGGCCTCTGAGAGAGAAAGGTCTATCCAGTGTTAATCTCTCTGGAAGTCAGAAAGGAAGATAAGCTTTTTCCACCCACCCATGTGGTAGTCCAAAGGGAAAATTCGAGAACAGTCTGACCAGAAGCAGTCTAAGGTTCCAAGCCAGAGTTCCTCCAAGGTCAAATTTGAAAGAGAAAAACCTCATCACAGAAAGTTGCAACTACTTTTAAAGACCCTTCTTTGCATCACTTCCTATGCCTTCCTTCCACTTTACGTGAACCAATCACAGTTTTAGAATTTTCTTAGGACTTCAAGGGACAGTCATTTGGTTCTGAGTTGTCATCCAGTTTAGCACGTGGGTTACAGACCACTCACTTAAGGAAATGTGGGGGTGTATACACTTCTGGTGATTAAGTCTAAAAGTGGGCAAGGGAGAGTTAATCCCATCTTCACAATCCCCCCCATGATCCTCTGGGAGACAAGTCTCCCTAATGGATAATTTGACATAATCATCTTTTATCCCTAAAAAAATTCTAGTTACAGCTGCATACAATATTGCATCTTCTAAGAGGAAACTACAATAGTTAGAGATAAGAAGGAAATAGAAGAGAGAGAAAACAAAACCAGTGTTTGCTAGGCACATTGACAAAAAGCCAATTAGGGGGCAGTCCCCTTTGGCATAAGACTGTACATTCAAAATAACTATGTTCGAGACTTCCGGGTTAAGATGGCGGCAGAGTAAAAAGCAGCTCTTAGGGGCAGCTGGGTAGCTCAGTGGATTGAGAGTCAGGCCTAGAAACTGGAGGTCCTAGGTTCAAATCTGGCCTCAGACACTTCCCGGCTGTGTGATCCTGGGAAAGTCACTTGACCCCCATTGCCTACCCTTACCAATTTTCCACCAAGGAACTAATACACAGAAGTTAAGGGTTTAAAAAAAAAAAAGCAGCTCTTAACCTCTCCTGACCAAAACATATAAGACTCCTCAAGGAGACATAAAAACAAACCCAGTCGAACGGAGGGACCCCACAACAGGGCACAGTGGGGAAGGTATGTGGAAACGGGACATTTCCATGCTATAAAGGGGTGAAACAACTCCCACTAAATTGCGGGCTGAACAACCACCCCACCCCCACCCCCTCCACACACACCACCTATAACTCCAAAGCCAGCTAAAAAGAAATAAAGCAAGTTTGGGGCACCCATTGAGTCACTGGCAGCTCCAGGGCCTGTTCCTGAGAGCAGGAAGATTTAGGACCCCAAAAGGCTAAAGAATGCGCACGGACTCTGAGCGCGGGCGCAGAGCTTGGGTGCAGGCAGAGGCTCTGGTGGAGGCAGAATGTGAGCAAAGGCTCTGAAACCCTGAGTGGGGAACCAGCGCAGATGGGTATAAGACTGTGGAAGCAGTGCCCTGAGGCTTGTAAAGGAACCTCCAGCAGAGGACCAAGCAAGGGGGTCCACCAGGGGGCTTGACCTTGAGAAAAACCAGAACTCAGACCTCAGGACCCAAAAGACTGCAGACAGACCCTGAATGCAAGGATAAAGCTGAGAAGCTACTGGGATAACAATGGCTACTCAGAATCAGGAAGCTCAGACAAGAAAGATTAACAAGAAAAAGAAATCTTTAACACTCGACAACTTTTACACAGAGAAAATCCAGACAACCAAGCAAATAGAGGGGGAGAACAAGCAAGCATCCGGACCCTCCCAAAATAATAATGAAAACTGGTCACAAGCTCTTGAAAAGTTGAAAACTGAGATGACGAGAAAGATGGAAAAGATTTGGTTAGAGAAATGGGAAATAGCTCAAAAGGAAATCAGGCAAGAAAATAACAGTTTAAAAGGCAGAATTTTGCAATTGGAAAGTGAGGCTCAGAAATCAAATGAACTGATAAGCAAAGCGAACACCAGAAATGACCAGATTGAAAAGGAAAACCAAAAGATCATAGCCGAAAACCAAAAGATCATAGCCGAAAACCAAAAGATTATAGCCGAAAACCAGTCCCTAAAGGCTAGAATTGAGCAATTAGAAGCTAATGATCTCTCAAGACAACAAGAACAAATAAAACAAAGTCAAAAGACTGAAAAAATAGAAGGAAACATAAAATATTTCAATAAGAAACTGACAGACGAAGAAAACCGATCTAGAAGAGACAATTTGAGAATCATTGGTCTTCCAGAAAAACCAGAAATTAATAGAAACCTGGACTCCATACTAAACAAAATTGTTCAGCAAAATTGCCCTGAAGTCCTACAACAAGAGGGCAATATAGACATTGAAAGGATCCATAGATCACCCTCGACACTCGACTTAGAAAAGACAACGCCCAGAAATATAATTGCCAAATTTAAGAGCTTCCAAGTAAAAGAAAAATCTTACAAGAAGCCAGAAAGAGACAATTCAAATATCAAGGAGCACCAATCAGGATCACACAGGATCTGGCAGCCTTCACGCTAAAAGACCGCAAGGCTTGGAATATGATATTCAGAAAGGCAAAAGAGCTGGGCCTGCAACCACGGATCAACTACCCATCAAAATTGACTATATACTTCCAGGGGAAAGTATGGGCATTCAACAAAATTGAAGATTTCCAAGTATTTGCACAGAAAAGACCAGGGCTAAATGGAAAGTTTGATATCCAACCACAAAAATCAAGAGAAACATGAAAAGGTAAATAAGAAACAGAGGGGAAAGAAAGAAAACTTATAACTTTTAAATTTGCCTTTTTAAGGGCCTCAGTAAGATCTAATTATCTGTATTCCTATGTGGAGAAATGCTATGTATAATTCTCGGTAGTGAACTCTATTCACTATTATAGTATTCACTATTATAGTAATCAGAAGAATAATTCACAGGGAGAGGGTGGAATACTAAAAGGTCTAAGATGATATGGGGGGTGGGAAAGACGGGGGTGAATAGTAGGGAACACCAAGAGAAACTTGAGTGAATAAGAAAAATAGGATATTCTATTACACACAAAGAGGGCATGGGAAGGAGAGGGGACAAATACTATTATAAGAAGGAGAGGAAGAGAGCATTAAGAAGTAATATTTAAACCTTACTCTCAGTGTAATCAACCCGGAGAGGGAAGAGTAGCTATACTATCCATTGGGATATAAAACTCTTATCTAACCCTACTGAGAAAGTCAGAAGGGATAAACCAAGGGGAGCAGGGGAGTGGGGAGGTCAAAAAAAGGGAGGGGAGAAGAAGGGGGAGGGAGTTCATTAGGCCTTTAAAAACAAAAATAAGGGAGGGTGTAGAAAGGGAAGTTAGTCAAGGGAGGGAATAAGGGATAGGGTCTTAATAGCAAACCACTGGTTTAAAAGGAAAAAGTTTAAGGAGAAGGGGTAGGAATAGGGGAGGATACAAAAATGTCAGCGAATGCACAACTTATAATTATAACTCTGAATGTGAATGGGATGAACTCGCTCATAAAACGGAAGCAAATAGCAGAGTGGATTAGAAACCAAAATCC
>NC_058131.1:524960481-525072372 GCF_016433145.1 Gracilinanus agilis | reverse complement strand
TTGTACCCCAAAGAGATCATAGATAAACAGACTTGTACAAAAATATTTATAGCTGCGCTTTTTGTGGTGGCAAAAAACTGGAAAAGGAGGGTATGTCCTTCAATTGGGGAATGGCTGAACAAATTGTGGTATATGCTTGTGATGGAATACTATTGTGCTAAAAGGAATAATAAATTGGAGGAGTTCCAGGTGAACTGGAAAGACCTCCAGGAACTGTTGCAGAGTGAAAGGAGCAGAGCCAGAAGAACATTGTACAGAGAGACTGATATACTGTGGTAAAATGGAATGTAATGGACTTCTGTACCAGCAACAACGCAATGACACAAGACAGCTCTGAGGGATGGTAAAGAATGCTACCCACATTCAGAGGAAGGACTGCAGGAGAGGAAACATAGAAGATAAACAATTGCTTGAACGCATGGGTTGGGGTGGACATGATTGGGGATGTGGACTAGAAACTACCACACCAATGCAACTTTCAACAATTTGGAAATAGGTCTTGATCAAGGACACATGTTACAACCAGTGGAAATGTGTATCGGCCATGGGTGGGGGGATATTGGAAGGTGAAGGGGAAAGTAGGGGCATGAAGCATGTAAACATGTCAAAAATGAACATTAAAAAAATGTTTAAAAAAAAAAGAAAGAAAAGTTGCCAAGGCATGCAAAAACAAAAAAATAACTATGTTCAAACCCCTTCAGTTCAATTAATTGCACCCCAAAGTTCATTCTGGATCTTCTTGATTCAGTGTAAGATTCTGCAGGCATCTTTCTCCAAACAGTTCATTTTCTTGATTCAAGGAGTTAGCAAGCTTCTTTCCCTGAAATTTTTCTCAAACAAAAATTTTAAATCTTTGATTTTGTGAAAAATACAATCCCCCCCTAAGGAGGGTGCTGACCAACCTCCAGATCAACTCAGGATACACGGTTGAGTTATGGGGTGTATGAGTCAATTATCAAAAGAAAAACAAAAAACATAAAAAGAAAAACAAATAGAAGAAAAAGATTAAACTTTTGGAGAAAAAATTCAAAATCAGAATCAAAATATCAAAAATCCACGTATAAAAAAATTTCTGAGTAAACAAGAATAAATTCATAACTGGCTGTTGAATTAGGGTCCAATTAAAGTAATTTCTGTCCCATAAGTCTGCAGGACAAGATGAAGTAATATTGCAATTACCCATAATCAGCCAGGACTATTGGAAGTTGCCATTCTATAAAGAGAGAAAAAAGGACTAGATTTTTTGTGTGTGAAAAGGAAAGTATGTTTCCCTGGTCTGATTTTACCTTCACTCTCAGGGATGGGGAGCCAGGATGGTAGCCAAACTTCAGTACTTGTCCAAATGTGGCACAGGAAAGACCAGCATCTGATGTATGTCAAACAACTGCAACCTTAAACCTTAAACAAGTCCCCTGTCTTGGCACAGAATCTCATCAATCCCACTGGGATTGGTTAGTCTTCTTTGATCTTGTGCTTCTAGGCATATTCTCATCAATTCCATCAGGATTGGTTGGTCTCCTTGACCTTGTGCTTTTTGGCACTGTATAATGGCTCTTTTGTTCCCTTCTCCTGGAATCAGACACAATCATTAATCACAGTCCCATAACATCAATAAATGGCAGGTTTCCATAGTCTAAAGCTTTTGGGTATGCATTAATATTAAATATAGATTTTAAGTTTATATTGCTGCAAAATCAGAAAAAAAGATTAATATTGGTAACATGTGCTTCAAGTACAGAAAATGAGAGAAAAAAGAAAACTCAAATATTCTATTACACATACAAGGAGAAGCAATAATAAAATTTAAATATATATATATGTATGCATATATATATTAATTACAATCAGTATTTTTTTTCCTTGGTCTGGTAGTTTTTGAATTTGGCTATAATATTCCTGGAAGTTGTCAGTTGTGGATTAAATGTAAGAGGTGATCTGTGGATCCTGTCAATTTCCACTTTTCCTTCTTGTTCAAGAATTTCTGGGCAATTTTCTCTGATAATTTCTTGTAAAATGCTATCTAAACTTTTTCTTTTATCATGATGTTCTGGTAAACCAATAATTCTTAAGTTATCTCTTCTAGCTCTGTTCTCCAGATCTTTGGTTGAATCAATGAGGTGTTTCATATTCTCCTCAAATTTTTTTTTATTTTGTTTAATATATTCTTGCTGCCTTGTGAAGTCATTTTCTTCTAGTTGTTGAGTTCTGTTTTTTAAAGACTGAATTTCATCCCTGGCTTTTTGGTCATCCTTCTCTTTCTGGTCCGATTTTCTTTGTAGATCATCTTTTGCCTTCTTTGCTTGATTTTCAAGCTGGCCAATTCTGGCTTTTAATACTTTATTTTCTTGTTTTAGCTCATGTATTTCCTTTTTCAAATTGTCTTCAGCTTCTCTTGATTGTTTTTTGAGTTCCTGAAGTTCTTGAATTAATTGAGTTTTAAATTCTTGAGTTAATTGAATTTTGAGATCTTCCAAAGCCTGTGTCCAGTTCACTGGAACTACTTCCTCTTCTTCTATTTCTGTTTCATTTGCTCTCTTTTCACTTCTTTGAAAGAAGCTGTCAATTGTCATTTCTTTTCTCTTTTTCTGTTGCTTGCTCATGTTTTTTCCCTTCCTTGTTCTGCTAATTTGAGCAGATGTATTTAATGATCTTTGATGAAAGATCTTCCCCCCAGGGGTAAGTTACTTTCTCTGCCCTTGGAAGACTTCTTGTCTGTCCAATTGTTGGGATTAAATCTGTATGGATTGGATTAGTCTGCCCTGAGGCTAAAACCTCAAAGCCCCGAGGGGAGGGAAAAACAAACAAACAAACAATAAACTCCAAAAAGGTGGGGTGACAAAAAGGGGTGTTTTTTGCTGAGCTGAGCTGTCCAGCAGTGGGGTCCCCCTGCACTATCCACTGTGTTTGATCTGGTTTTCTTTCCTCTTGAAACCCTGCGTTCTCTATCTCAGTATGAGGAAGCCAAGCTGTCTGCCCATCTTCTGGGCATTTTTGCTGTGTTTCTCTGGTTTTCTCCTCCAGTCACCTCTCCAGTGTCTGTGTTTGACTCCCTGAGTCCTATGCCAGCAAGGCCCTCTCTCCCGACCAGTGCACCCACCAGCCCTGAGATTTCCCAGCTGCTGGAGACTCCGCACAGCACGTGAGGGAGGCGTCTTGGGATCCTGGGATTCCCCTTCTACACCCTCAGTCCCAACAGTTCAAGTATTGAAGCCTTTTTCTTGGCATACCTCTTTAATTGTGCTGCAGTAGGGTTCCCCCTGCTCTGTCCCATTCTTAGATTCAGTCCTCTTTCTTCTCGAAGCACATTGTTTTCTATCTCGGTGCGTAAAGGTGCGGAGGTTTTAAGATTTGCTCTGTCTACACCGCCATCTTACCTGAACATATTACAAGCTGCTAAAAAGAAGTCATTCAGATATCAGGGAACCACAGTTAGGATAACACAGGATCTGGCTGCATCTACATTGAAGGACCGGAAGGCATGGAACACAATATTCCAGAAAGCAAGAGAACTGGGGCTACAACCAAGAATCAACTATCCAGCAAGACTAACTATATTATTGCAGGGAAAAGTATGGTCATTCAATAAAATTGAGGACTTCCAAACATTCATCAAGAAAAAACCGGACTTAAACAGAGAGTTTGCTGTCCAAACCCAGAACTCAAGAGAATCAACATAAGGTAATTAAGAGAATGGGGGGAGGAGAAAAAAAAATTCTTTTCTTTAAGGGACACAACAAATTCAATCAATTTATATCCCAAGAAGAAAAGAAGGTATTGGCAAATATTAAAAAGTATTATTACCAACAGGGTAACTAGAAGAAGTTTACATAGAGGGAACAGGGACTAACTGTATAGGATGAAATGTCAAGAGATATATAAATATATATGTATGTATGTATGTATATATAAATGTATACAAAACTAGGGGGGGAAGAAAATAACAATAAGAAAAAAGGAAAGCAAACAAAAAGGAATAAATTTATATTCCATAAAGAAGCACATGGGATCAATGGGGGGAAAATAACAATACATTGTAAGGGTAAAGAGGTTAGAGAGAGGGAATATTCAATACTTAAGTGCATTGAAATCAACTTAGAGAAGAACAATCAGATGCATAGGGGCAGAAAATTGATTCACGCCCTATAGAGAAGTAGAAGGGTAACAAAGGGACTGGTGGGGAGGGAAGCAATACTAGGGAGGGAGAGGGCTTCTGGGGGAGCACCGCGTGGCTTTAAAGAACAATAAGAGGGGAATAAGAAGGGATGGGGAGAAAGGGAAGTACAACAAGGGAGGGGATTATAGGAACTGATTAAAAACAAAACACTGGTATAGAAGGAAACAGTGAAAGAAGAAAGGACAGGACTAGGAGAGAGAATCAAAATGTCTGGGAATGCAGAGTTGATAGTTATAACTCTGAATGTGAATGGGATGAACTCATCCATAAAACGAAAGCAAATAGCAGAGTGGATTAGAAACCAAAACCCAACCATATGTTGTTTACAAGAAACACATATTAGACAGACAGACAGACATAGAATGAAAATGAGAGGATGGAGCAAAATCTTTTGGGCTTCAAATGAGAAAAAGAAGGCAGGGGTGGCTATCATGATCTCTGACAGAGCCAAAGTAAAAATAGATAAGGTTAAAAGAGATAGGGAAGGTTACTACATCCTAATAAAAGGCAGTATAAACAATGAAGAAATATCAGTACTCAGTATGTATGCACCAAACAGAATAGCTTCCAAATTTCTAAAGGGGAAGCTAGTGAAGCTCAAGGATGAAATAGATAGCAAAACCATACTAGTGGGAGACCTCAACCTTCCCCTATCAGATCTAGATAAATCAAACCAAAAAATAAATAAGAAAGAGATAAGAGAGGTGAATGAAACCCTAGAAAAATTTGAGTTAATAGATATTTAGAGAAATATAAATAGAGACAAAAAAGGAATACACCTTCTTTTCAGCAGCACATGGAACATTCACAAAGATAGACTATGTAATAGGGCACAGAAACATGGCAAACCAAAAACTAATTGGAAATTAAATAATATGATTCTCCAAAATAATTTAGTGAAAGAACAAATCACAGAAACAATTAATAATTTCATTGAAGACAATGACAATGATGAGACATCTTACCCAAACTTATAGGATGCAGCCAAAGCAGTTCTAAGAGGAAAATTTATATCACTGAGTGCATATATTAACAAATTAGGGAGGGCAGAGGTTAATGAATTGGGCATGCAACTTAAAAAATTAGAAAATGAACAAATTAAAAATCCTCAGATGAAAACTAAATTAGAAATACTAAAAATCAAAGGACAAATTTATAAAATTGAAAGTAAAAGAACTATTGAATTAATAAATAATACCAGAAGCTGGTATTTTGAAAAAACAGATAAAATAGACAAAGTATTGGTTAATCTAATTAAAAAAGGAAAGAAGAAAACCAAATTAATAGTATCAAAAATGAAAAAGGAGACCTCACCTC
The DNA here is from genome assembly GCF_016433145.1 of Gracilinanus agilis. Classification (NCBI taxonomy): domain Eukaryota; kingdom Metazoa; phylum Chordata; class Mammalia; order Didelphimorphia; family Didelphidae; genus Gracilinanus; species Gracilinanus agilis. The sequence continues at coordinate 525,066,881 of NC_058131.1, read as the reverse complement.
TAATGAAGAGGAAGTTAAGGCAATCATTAAAAACTATTTTGCCTGGGGGGTGGGGTTAAGATGGTGGCAGAGTAAAAAGCAACTTCTTGACCTCTCCTAACTCACGCATATAGGACTCCTCAAGAAGACATAAAAACAAATCCAGAGGAAAGAAGGGACCCCACAATAGGGCACAGCATCAAAGGTACGTGGAATTGGGACATTTCCATGCTATAAAGGGGTGAAACAGCTCTTATGAAAACACGAGTGGAGCAACCCCCTCCCCCCACCCCCACACCACCTACAACACCAAAGCCAGCACACGAGTCAGAGCAAGTTTGGGGCACCGATTAAGTCATTGGCAGCTCACCAGGGCTTGTTCCTGAGAGCAGCAAAACTTAAGACCCCCCAAGAGGCTAAAGAACTCACCGCCTCTTAACACAGACCCTGAGCCCAGGCACAGGCGAAGGGGCTGACACAGGCTCGGACTAAGGCCCGGGCTAAGGGGCGGGCTAAGGGGTGGACTAAGGCGTGGACAAAGGGGCTGATTCTGAGTGCAGGAGCGGACCTTGAGTGGGGACCCAGTGCAGAGAGATGCTTGTCTGTGGAAGCAGCTCCCTGAGACTGTTAAAGGAGCTTCAGGCAGAAGAACGAGCAAGGAGACCACCAGGAGGCTTGTCCCAGAACAACTAGACTTGAGATCTCAGGAGTCTAAAGAGCACAGACAGATCCTGGGCACGAGCATAAAGCTGAGAGGGAACTCAGCTTACAATGGCAAGCCAGAATCATCAGGAAAACCAGAAGAGAAAGATGAAGAAGAAAAAACCTTTAACACTTGACAGCTTTTACACAGAAAAAATCCAGACAACAGAGGAAAAAGCAGAGGAGAAGAAACAATCCAAACCTTCCCAAAATAATGAAAACGGGTCACAAGGTCTTGAAGAGTTCAAATCAGAGATCATGAGAAAGATGGAAGAGATCTGGCAAGAAAATAACAGTTTAAAAGGCAGAATTTCACAATTGGAAAGTGAGGCAAGTAAATCAAAGACCAGAAATGACCAGATTCAAAAGGAAAACCAAAAGATTGTAGCTGAAAACCAGTCTCTAAAAGCTAGAATTGGGCAATTAGAAAAAGATGCCCCCAAATCAAAAGAATTAATAAGCAAATTGGAGACCAAAATCAAACAGCTGGAAAACAAGTCAGACCAAACTGAAAAGGAAAATCAAAAGCTCATAGCAGAAAACCAGTCTCTAAAGACAAGAACTGGGCAAATAGAAGCCAATGATCTATCAAGACAGCAAGAACAAATAAAACAAAGTAAAAAGACTGATAAAATAGAAGGAAACATGAAATATCTCAATGAGAAACTGACAGATCAAGAAAACAGGTCTAGAAGAGACAATCTGAAAATCATTGGTCTTCCTGAAAAAGCAGAAATTAATAGAAATTTGGACTCCATACTAAAAGAAATTATTCAGCAAAATTGCCCTGAAATTCTACAAGAGGGCAATATAGACATTGAAAGGATCCATAGATCACCCTCTACACTAGACACTGAAAAGACAACGCCCAGGAATATAATAGCCAAACTCAAGAGCTTCCAAGTAAAAGAAAAACTTTTACAAGAAGCCAGAAAGAGACAATTCAGATATCAAGAAGCACCAATCAGGATCACACAGGATCTGGCAGCCTCTACACTAAAAGACCTCTAGGCTTGGAATATGATATTCAGAAAGGCAAGAGAACTGGGTTTACAACCAAGGATCGTGTGCCCATCAAAACTGACTATATTCTTCCAGGGGAAAGTTTGGGCATTCAACAGGATAGAAAATTTCCAAGCATTTGCACAGAAAAGACCAGGACCAAATGGAAATAATAAACTGGAGGAATTCCATATGAATTGGAAAGACCTCCTGGAACTGGTGCAGAGTGAAAGGAGCAGAGCCAGAAGAACACTGTACACAGAGACTGATATACTGTGGTAAAATGGAATGTAATGGACTTCTGTACTAGCAGCATTGCAATGACCCAGGACTATTCTGAGGGACTTATGGTAAAGAATGCTACCCACATTCAGAGGAAGAACTGCAGGAGAGGAAACACAGAAGAAAATCAACTGCTTGAATACATGGGTTGATGAGGACATGATTGGGGATCGAAAGTACCACACCAATGCAACTATCAACAATTTGGAAATAGGTCTTGATTAATGACACATGTTAAAACCAGTGGAAATGCATATCAGCCAGGGGAGTGGGGAGGGAGGGGGGTGAAGGGGAAAGTAAGAGCATAATCATGTAACCATGTTAACTTTTCTAAAATATAAATATTAATAAATGTTTAAAAAAACTATTTTGTCCAATTATATAGCAATAAATTTAACAATCTAGGTGATATGGATGAATATTTTCAAAAATAAATATTGCCTAGATTAACAGCAGAAGAAGTAGAATACTTAAATAATCCAATATCAGAAAAAGAAATTGAACAAGCCATCAAAGAACTCCCTATGAAAAAATCTCCAGGGCCTGATGGATTCACAAGTGAATTCTATCAAACATTCAAAGAACAATTAATCCCAATACTATACAAATTATTTGATATAATAAGCAAAGAAGGAATCTTACCAAACTCCTTTTATGACACAAATATGGTACTGATTCCAAAGCCAGGCAGATCAAAAACAGAGAAAGAAAATTACAGACCAATCTCCTTAATGAACATAGATGCAAAAATCTTAAATAGAATACTAGCAAAAAGACTCCAGCAAGTGATAAAGAGGGTTATTCATCATGATCAGGTGGGATTTATACCAGGAATGCAAGGATGGTTCAACATTAGGAAAACTATCCACATAATTGACCATATCAACAAGCAAACCAACAAAAACCACATGATAATCTCAATAGATGCAGAAAAAGCCTTTGACAAAATACAACACCCATTCCTACTGAAAACACTAGAAAGTATAGGAATAGAAGGTTCTTTCCTAAAAATAATAAACGGTATATATCTTAAACCATCAACAAGTATCATATGAAATGGGGATAAATTAGAAGCCTTTCCAGTAAGATCAGATGTGAAACAAGGATGCCCATTATCACCTCTTATATTTAACATTGTACTAGCAGTAGCAATTAGAGAAGAAAAAGAAATTGAAGGTATTAAAATAGGCAAGGAGGATACTAAGCAACATAATAAAAATGACCTTCTACCCAAATTAATTTACGTATTTAGTGCCATACCTATCAAACTACAAAAACATTTTTTACTACATTAGAAAAAACTATAACAAAGTTTATTTGGAATAACAAAAGATCAAGAGTATCAAGGGAAATAATGAAAAAAAAAACCGTGAAGGAAGGTGGCTTAGCAGTACCAGATATTAAGCTATACTATAAAGGAGATGTCATCAAAACAATATGGTACTGACTAAGAGATAAAAGGGAGGATCAGTGGAATAGACTTGGGGTAAGTGATGTCAGCAAGACAGTGCTATGATAAACCCAAAGAGTCCAACTTTTGGGACAAAAATCCACTATTTGACAAAAACTGCTGGGAAAATTGGAAAACAATATGGGAGAGATTAGGTTTAGATCAACATCTCACACCCTACACCAAGATAAATTCAGAATGGGTGAAAGACTTGAATATAAAGAAGGAAACTATAAGTAAATTAGGTGAACACAGAATAGTATACTTGTCAGATCTCTGGGAAAGGAAAGATTTTAAAACCAAACAAGAGTTAGAGAAAATTACAAAATGTAAAATAAATAAGTTTGATTATATTAAATTAAAAAGTTTTGTACAAACAAAACCAATGCAACCAAAATCAGAAGGGAAACAACAAACTGGGAAAAAATCTTTATAACAAAAAATTCTGACAGAGGTCTAATTATTCAAATATACAAGGAGCTAAATCAATCGTATAAAAAATCAAGCCATTCTCCAATTAATAAATGGGCAAGGGACATGAATAGGCAATTTTCAGATAAAGAAATCAAAAGTATCAATAAGCACATGAGAAAGTGTTCTAAATCTCTAATAATTAGAGAAATGCAAATCAAAACAACTCTGAGTGGGGCAGCTGGGTAGCTCAGTGGAGTGAGAGTCAGGCCTAGAGACAGGAGGTCCTAGGTTCAAACCTGGCCTCAGCCACTTCCCAGCTGTGTGACCCTGGGCAAGTCACTTGACCCCCATTGCCCACCCTTACCACTCTTCCACCTATGAGACAATACACTGAAGTACAAGGGTTAAAAAAAAAAAAAAAAAAAAAAAAAAACTCTGAGGTACCACTTCACGCCTAGCAGATTGGCTAAAATGATAGCAGGGGAAATTAATGAATGTTGGAGGGGATGTGGCAAAATTGGGACGTTAATGCATTGCTGGTGGAGTTGTGAACTGATCCAACCATTCTGGAGGGCAATTTGGAACTATGCCCAAAGATCAATAGAAGAATGCTTGCCCTTTGATCCAGCCATACCATTGCTGGGATTGTACCCCAAAGAGATCATCGATAAACAGACTTGCACAAAAATATTTATAGCAACACTCTTTGTGGTGGCAAAAAACTGGAAAGCAAGGGTATGCCCTTCAATTGGGGAATGGCTGAACAAATTGTGGTATATGTTGGTGATGGAATACTATTGTGCTAAAAGGAATAATAAACTGGAGGAATTCCATGTGAACTGGAAAGACCTCCAGGAATTGATGCAGAGTGAAAGGAGCAGAGCCAGAAGAACATTGTACACAGAGACTGATATATTATGGTAAAATCAAATGTAATAGACATCTGTACTAGCAGCAATGCAATGACCCAAGACAATTCGGAGGGGTTTATGGAAAGGAACACTATCCACATTCAGAGGAAGAACTGCAGGAGTAGAAACGCAGAAGAAAAACAACTGCATGGACACTTGGGTTGATGAGAACATGATTGGGGATGTAGACCTGAAAAGACCAAACCCATGTAACTATCAATAATGTGTAAATAAGTCTTGACTGACCACACCAGTGGAAATGTGAATTAGCTACAGCAGGGGGAGGAGGTGAGTCGGGGGGTGGGGGGGTGAAGGGGGTGAAGGGTAAAGTAAAAACATGACTTATGTAATCAGGGAAATTTTTTCTAAAAATAAAAAATTATTTTAAAAAATATATATATTACAATCAGTGACATACTGTGTTTGCCCAAGGAGAGGCAGAATACAAAGTTTTCTCACGCAAAAAATAAGATCCATTTCCTACTTAACTTGGCCATGATTCACAGTGTGAGTGCAGATGATTTTTACCAAGTAACAGCTTTTCAAAATAGTAGTATAACAGATAATTCACATTCAAGAAGTACCAAAATTCCCCAAAATTATAAGAGCACATTTAAATGACAATAGAAAATAAACCTGCTATCATATAGGTTTCACATGAGTTGCTATGTGACACACATATAAAAAAAAAGCTTTGAAACTCATGGATACTTGTCACAAGTTCTACAGATCTAGCCAGTCTTTCAACCTTGGCTGAGATATTTTTAACAAAGTCTATTACTACCGTCATTCCAAAATGTGGCAGAGGAGCCCAGAAAAAACACAAACCTCTGTACTTTTGATAAAAATCTTTTGGGTCTAAAATGTCACCAAGAATCTAGATCATTCTGGTGGAAGGGTAGAGTAAACTGAAGATATAGAAACCATCCAGAAGCCAGTAGGCTTCATGGGAAATGCTCCCTCTCAGGAGACATCCAGAGATACCACACTCCCTAGGAAAACCTTCCCACCTCCCGGATGAGACTGTAACAGCTGTAAAAAGCATTTCTTTATATGTCTTATCCATTACATTTTTATAAATGAGAGGTGGGGACTACAATAGTGCTATTTCACTTCACTTCAACTACTAAAAGGACCCTTACCTCTTGTTACAAACAACTCAAAGGCAGGCAAATGATCAATCAGAATTAGGAATGCTACTAGATATCCTGAAAAATCACTTCTGAAGACCCCTTAAAATCAATTTAAATTCTTAGGTCATTAAATTCTCCAAAGGTTATATACAGGTTATAAACAATTTGATGGAGTCTATCCATCATCATCTATGTGACAATTAACAAAGGCAAAAAGGAACAAAAGACCATATAGGCAACATGTGACCTCAAAAGATCTAGTGACAAACCCAGCACCCATAAGGATCTCTGGTTTTTCCATGGAAAAGGGTTTGTGCAATTTGTTTATGGACTTTTACAATGTTGTTGTTTTTTTTTCAGTCTAATCATAGGGAGAGGTACAAATAAAGGCAGTGTAACAGCACACATAGCTAATGGCCAAAACATAGTAACAGAAAGTGACATAATATATTAGATTAGATTAATATGTGAACTTAAAAAATAAAATTGAATTTTAAAGCAAACACTCAGCAAACACAATAAGCGTGACAGGATACAGGCACTGAACTAAAGAGTCCCTTTCTTCAATTCCAATATCTGCATTACAGATTTCTTCATTATTTTGGAGGGGAACAAACTCAAACAGTTAACATCAATAAAACAATGGAGAAAGTATGGAGAGATAAACCTCTCTTACTCTGGGGGTTTTTTAAGTTCTTTTCAGTGCTTTTCATAAAAGCCTTGAACTCCCCCAAACTCTCCTCCATAATTTCCAGTTGTATTTCAGGGTAATTCAAGTTACTTTCGAGTTGAGCTTTTAATTCAGGTCTGAGTTCAAACAAACAATTGTTTTGGATGTTCTTAAGGAAGAATAGGTAAAATACCAAGCATATTTCACTGGCTAGGAACAGTGCTATATAGAGCCACTGTGAAATGTTCTTTGGAATTATGAGCCATTTTAAACAGAAAAGAGACAATGTTTTTCCAACTTGGGTTATACTGTTAAAATCCATGTTGCTCTAAGCACATTTTTTTTTTAATTTAATTATTAAATTGCTTGCTATTCTGCTTTTTGTTAGTAGATGGTGCTACTGGCTAGGGATTAGAGTCAGGGTGTGGTCTTTTTAAGGATGTAAACACACCTTGAACTAATCAGCTTTTGGGTGGAGGGTAGGTGAAAAAGCCTTTAGCCTGAGGCTGTGTTTTTTGTTTTTGTTTTCTTTTTTAGAGAAACCTATAGGACTATGTGCTTCTTACCACTTGCTGACTCTTTGGGCAAAACATCACTTTTCTGGGTTGGTCTGGGGCAAAAAGAGTTTTTATAAATTACTTTCCCCCATTATTTGGGCTCTAAAAGCCTCTTGGGGTAAAAAGGATCAGTTTTTTGTTACATTGATGCTGCTCTTCCTGACTGATCTCCAGTTTTACGTCCCACTGAAGTTAATACTAGAAGCATGTGGAGATTTCCAGGGGCAAGACAAAGCTAAAACTTTGTTAATTTCAACATAATAGTCAATCCCTCTAATAACAAACATCTGAGCTGAACTCACTAACTTTCTCCAGTACTCTGGAGGTTTTTTGAACTTCAAGATAGAGTCCTTTGGGTGCGGCAGTGCTACTTCCCCCCTGAGAGGGGTGTGGGGGTGTGAAAACATTTCCCCAAGTGAGGCCCTTCTTTCTATTTTTTCTAAGGAACAAAGCAGCCTGCTTGCTGCCGGTAAGATAACACAGCTGTGTTTTATTTATTTTAAGGAGAAATGAAAAAAAAATTGAATGTACCTTTCTTGCAGCTATAGATTATATACCTAACTACTAAGAAGCTGAATTGAGATAGTAACAAAGTGAAGGAAAATTCAAGAAAATTGAGGGAAATTTGAGGGTACTGTCACAACCTTCATGGTCTGCCAGAATTTTAAGGGTTAAAAATTAAAGTTAGACTAAATATATAAGAGTGCAGTCACTGAAATGAATATATCTCAAGTCAAAATGACTTTTCTAGCAGTTTATTTATAAAATAGAGGGAAAGAGTGAAAGTAGAGAAATGAGAAATGGGGTAGAGTAAGAAATCTAGCTTAAAGAGGTAGATATCTGCTCCAGCAGGGCTCCAGAAGCTCAGCTAGAAGGCCCAGAGGAAATTAGGTATCATCCATATGGCCTCCAAGAGAGAGAAGCCTATCTGGTGTAAATCTCTCTGGAAGTCAGGAAAGGAAGGTCAGCTTTTTCCACTCATCCATGGAGGTGGTCCAAAGGGAAAATCCAAGAACAGTCTTACCAGAAGCAGCCTAAGGTCCCAAGCTAGAGCTCCTCCAAGGCCAAGTTTGAAAGAGAAAAACCTCATCACAGGAAGTTACAACTACTTTTAAAGACCCTTCTTTGCATCACTTCCTGTGTCTTCCTTCCACTTTACATGGACCAATTGCAGTTTTAGAATTTTCTTAGGACTGCCCAGGGGGCAATCAGTTGTTTCTGAGTTATCACCCAGTTTAGCACATGGGTTGCAGACCTCCACTCACCTAAGGAAATGTGGGGGCGTATTTCTTATCTTCACAATACTATGTAATTTGTAGCAATCTAGGTATACATTAATTGTGATATTATTTTAAGAGTGCTCAAAAACTAACTCTTCTACTGCTAATGATTGATTTCTGTAATCTTGAGTTAAATTGAACATCAACCTTGCCAAATTCCTAGCCCTTCCCTAAGGCTACACTCCAAAAGACTGGTCAGCTATCTCAGTCTCCTTACTTTAGCAACAATAATCAATTAACATAGGTATCAAACATCCCAGATGCCTTAGGTCAAAATGGCTCCTGATCCAGGTATTAGCTCTTACTGTTGTAACCCCAATAAAAGTAGCGATGTGACAGTTGAGGATGAAGCTCTGAACCATCTAAGCTCTTGACCACCAGAGCTCACTCGCTGTCTGTTTATCTTATGCCAGAACTTTCTTTGTCTGCGTCTCTTTATTCTCGCCTTATGTTCTCTTTCCATTAGCCCTTAACTCGTAACCCGTTTTCAATCAGTCCTTGGTTCCCCTTTCTGAGTGTCCTACCCACTAGGAATCTTCGTGGAGTCAGTGGATGGCTTCTTTTGGTGCCCACCTGGATTGACACCTGAGAGGAAGACTGCAGTGCAGGACCCGGGATGGTCAATGGACCTCAAGTGACCTTTGGGATGAGTCACTGACCACTAGAAAATGGGTCAGAAATTTTCTTCTCACACTGGTTACATACGATCACTAAAATCTTTAGTGCACAGGCAAGGATACAGAGTACCAGAAGCTAAACTTCAGGCATTGATTAAGGTAATATTGAGATGTGATCCTAAGTTCCCAGAAATAGAAGTACTCAATGTATGATAGTGGGACCAAATTGGACAGACTTTAAGAAAAGAACAAGAAAAGGGACTTAAAGAACGTCATCAGTTTGGCTAACTTGGAAGGTAGTTACAAAAGCATTAGAGGTAGAAAACATTCAGGATTCATTGTCCCAACCTGCCTCACTCTTAGACTTTCCTTCTAACCTGAATTCCATCTATCTTGCTTCACCTATCCCTCTGATGACTTCTTTTCCTTCACAGAATCAAGGGACTCTCAGCTGGACCTTCCCCTCCAGCCATCTCCAGAGCTCCAGCCTTCAAAGGCTGATTCTCCAATTTCACTTACTGCTTCCACACGTAGGTTACTAATCCTCTACCTATGCTAACCACTCCACTTTCATTTGTTCCTGCTGACTCTATCCCTCCACCGTCTTACTTGGTGTCTCTTAGAGCCCATAGGCTTCCTGACACTCTGCTTATTCTTCCCCCACCTTATGCATCTTCTCTTGACTCTGATGAGCTGACTAGTGCTCAACCCACACCTCCTCCTCCTCCACTCAATACTAAATGCAGGGTTATAACCAGCCTAACCCTAGAAGGGAAAGCAGATAAATAAGATTCTCCAACAGAAAATAGAGATAATCCTGAGAATGCAGAAGTAAACTTAGAAAAACAGAAAGATGTTGAATTCCAAACCCTTAGAGCTCTCAGGAACAGTGTCATTCAGTATGATAATGCAGCTCATGACACTATGTCACTGATAGATGAGATTAGCCAGCAATCTCTACCACCAGATTTTTGGTATGAATTAACTGGATCTGTGCTTAATGCCAAAGATTCCATAATATGGAAGTTATTTTTTCAGGAATTATGTGAGGAACAAGCTGGAATTAACAAAAAACACCATGTAAATATTACCTATGATTAATTAACTGACACAGGTAAATTTAGAAGTCTTAATAGGCAATTGTTATATTCAGAACAAGCCTTTCATCAAATTGGACTAGCTGCTGAAAGAGCATGGCGAATTATAACGAAAAAACATAATGCTACAGATTTCTTTGAGGAGACAGCTCCTCACCAAGGGGCTATAAAAGCATGCCAAGACATAAAAACTTTAGATCACAAGAATCTGATGGCAGATCGATTTAAAAAGACAAAATGTGTCTGCTTTGCCTGGCACAAAGCTGGACATTTTACAAGATCCTGTCCCAAATTAAAGTTGAAGTGGTCTCATAAATTTTTCAAAGAGTGTCCCAAAGTACAGCATTGGGCCTCACCATATCTCCTGAGAACACAGACTAGAACAGCCACAACCGAACAGCATTTAAACTGTTTGGGGGGCCAGCCTTGAGCCCCTTAAAAATTCAGGGCACCAGAGAAAAGTCTTTGATTCCCCCAAAATTTAAACCAGGCAGAAATTTTTCTCTGACACAAAAGGCAAATGGCTTCGTGTTATCTTTGGAAATCATTGCATATGAAAAGGGGATCTTGGTGACTGCTGTAAATTCACTCCACCCAGATCCAGGTTCGGAGATTTCTACCCATCTATTGTTTAAGAGTAGAAGCCTCACTTCTCAGGGACTAAAAACCTGCCCTGAGGTCATTTGTAAAAATAGTAAGGGAGAGATACTAGTCAGATCCAAAGCATTTCACATTTTTTCAATTGGAAATGATAAAAAACTTGCACAACCAATTCTATCACCAAACAAATCTTTGCTAAATGCAGAAGTTAGTGTGAAGGCAAATTTAAAATCAAACATTTCAAATTTATATTGGATGCAGCAAATGACTAAGAAAAGATTAATTATGTTCTACTTGAAAAGTAAGACATTTTCTGGTATTTTTCATATATCACAGTCTCTTTGGGAAAGAGATATTTTATATGAAGTGAATTTTAGTCTAACTACTAGTACTACAGCACAAAAAGACTTTTTAGCGCTTTTAATGACATCTAAAGCTAAAGTCACTGATCCAGCCATGTGGCTTGCTTTTAAATCTATTTGGATCTTAAAAGAAAAGTTACTCCAGCAGATTGAGAAATTAATCCTGCCAGGAGGATGGCATAGCATTTTTTCCTTGTGTCAAAAGCTTGTACAAGTGCTGGAATTAGTCCACAGAAAATTTAAAACTCAGTACAGCTGTCTGCATAGAAAACCTAAATTGGTCAATACTTAAGGGAAAATTCAAATTGATCCAACTTTTAAATATTTAGGAACAATTGTGTTTCAACAGGCCATTAGGCCACAAAAAATAGAAATTAGTAGAAAATGTTGAAAAAGCTTGAATGACTTTCAGAAACTTTCAGATAGATCAGTTGGCATAATCATTTTTTTAAAATATACTCAGTAGAGCTGACAAATTCATTTGATACTCTAAGAAAAAATTGGGCAATCTCCTCAATTAGAGAAGTTTCACCTGAGAATGAGAAAAAATTGCAGATACCTGAAACAGCTTTATCCAAAAGAAATTTCTTTAGAATTGATCATGTTCAAACTTTTGTAGACTCAATTTTAAAGAGGAGATACACTCTCATTGATGCATTGTATCAGAGTGACCACATTATTGGATGGATTCAAATTTTTAACCAGCAGACAAAGTCACTTATTAGTTATTTAAAACTGGCAGAGTTACTGCTTAATCAGATTACAGAAATCAATCATTAGCAGTACAAGAGTTAGTTTTTGAGCACTCTTAAAATAATATCACAATTAATGTATACCTGGATTGCTACATAATTGAACTGTTCTCTATTTTTTCACAAACTTCAGCATAGGTAGAGGAAGGAAAAAAGTATATAGCACCTACTCTGTGCCAGACATTGTATAAGCACTTTACAAATATTATTTCATTTCAATAATAGTACCCACCCTCTGGGAGGTGGGTACTATTATTGTCTCCATTTTATAGTTGAGGAAACTGAGGCAAACACAGGTTAAGTGACTTGACCAGAGTCCCATAGTTAATGTACACTGAGCTGGATTTAGGAAATGTAGATAGGATCAGAAATGATATGCTAGTGAACATCTCTGGAAAATGTAAGCATTGATTAGGATAGACCCCAACTTATTCAAAGGACTAGAAGAATATCACCAACCCAGTGTATATTAGCTTCTGTAAAACCAAACTATCTCCAGAGGGTATCCAGTACACACATTTATCCAGTGTAAACAAAATATAGCTTTGCATCTAGAGCTACCCTCTACTGATGCTGTTGCCTTCTCCTCTGATTAAAGTTCAGAACTTTTCCAATAACTCTTCATTTTCCAACAGCTGCTCTATTTGGTCTCAACTCTCAAACTAGACAAACTCTGTAATCCCTCACTCCCACCCAGGACCTTCTGGTTGCTTCTTCTGTTTTTTTTAGTTTCTTTTGTGAATTATTTCCCCCATTAGATTATAAACTCCTTTAGGGCAAGGGCTGTCTTTCTATTTTATATTTTTAGTGCTTAGTATTTTTTCATTTTTCATTTCCTTTTTCCATGTTCACAATATTTACGTATATACAAAAATTACTTTTGCAGAAAAAAGGCACAACACGTTTCCAGTACAGAGAGTTTTCTGAAGATAACACAGCACTATAAGCCATCTAGAATACTATATAGTAAATGTCTGCCCTTACCATCCACAAAAAAAAGGGTTTTATATTAACAACATAAACCAGATATAATCAAGATACAATACACAGCACTAATAAAGATAATGCCACATAGATACAAAAAGCCAACATATGAATGGTTTCACAGTGATTCAATATCAATAGTTTAGTAGTATAAAATAATAAAAAAAAGTCTAGATCAACTCTGAGAAATCAAAAAGTGCCTGAAACTTAGCTTGTTAACTTAGAAAAAAACACAGAACTATTAAATAGTCATAAAATCACTCTTTAATCAAGGGAAAGGGGGATGAGGGCTACCTGGCCTCTTTTGCAGAGATGCGCCTTGTGCAGAATCTAAGAAATGAACACTGCTTCGCTCTGCTCCCTGATCCCCCTGGGAGTGACACCTCGCTAGATGACATCTCCCAGGAACAAAGGAAATTGGGGAACTTATATACCATTTGGGAAGATCCAGGGGCTAGGAGAGATTATTGACATTATACTGACTGGATACAATCAAGCTTGGGAAAGGAATCATAGCTAGAGGCAAGGGTGTAAGGGAAGGGCTGCTTACCCAAAGGATACTAAAGGATGGTCCCTGCCCAGGTGTGTCCTCCTGGGTAAGAGTCTCAGATACAATGGGGAAGACTACCCAAGACAAAAGGGTATTTAGCATTTACTCTGGGGTCCATTATTCAGTCTGCAACAGCTAGCCTGAGATTCCCTTCAGGGTGTATTCTCTCTGGAACAGGGAACAAGCACAGGCTTTGGCGTCTCCAACCTACAAGCTATTTCTAAAACCTGGGGTTCATCAGATCTCACTAAGCCACAAGTTTGGGGACTCTAGATTCCATGTTGACAAGCAGTAAATAAATGTTTATTACTATGACTGTTCTTGCAGTGGACAGCCTTGACTTTTTGTCACTGCTCCCCCATAACTTTAGGAAGAATGGTTGGTTCTGCCATGATTATCCCTCCCAGCAGATTTCCTTCAAGCTTATGTAGTTGTTGGATTTAAAAATCAGTCTGACAGACTACTGAACTATTTCTAGCCCAGACAAGCTACCCCCAGCCCCTAATGTTTCCCAGTACAGACTTCCTTATCTCCCCCTATGAAAAGCCTAAAACTGAAGCTATCTTATCTGATGAATATTAACCTTCTTGAGGAATGTTTGTCTATGTTTGCCTGCTTAACAATATTTGCCTACTTAATGTATGTTTGCCAAATGCTTCCTGACCCCTGACCCTGAAACCCCCCACCCCAGGTGCTTCCAGACCACCTGTTCCTGACACTACCTTGATAATTATGTATGTACCAACCCCCTTCCCCAAACATTTCTATATAAACTCTTGGCTAAGAATTCCAAGGGTAGGTTCAGGTACGCCTCTCTGCCTAGCGACCCTAGCTATTATTGCTAGTAAAGAATGAGCCTCTTCTTGCATATTGCATTGTCAGTGTGATTCTTCCTCTGGCCATGATCCTGGGTTAGGTATTAAAATTTGGGTACAACATAGTGTAATATGAATAATCCCAATAACCTATCATTTTGCCTCCATGGACCAAAGTTAACATGTCACAGAACCACGGTTTTTCTTTTCACTCACTTCTTTCTGTCTTCATCACTTCAAAGCTTTTCACCAATTGTATTAGCTCTACATACTCAGGAAACTTTTCCCCCCTCCCTCCCAAATCTTCACCTTCCATCTTAGAATCAATATTGTGTATTGTTTCCAAGGCAAAAAAAGCTGTAAGGGCTAGGCAATGGGGGGTAAGTGACTTGCCCAGGATTACACAGCTAGAAAGTCCCTGAGGCCATATTTGAACCCAGGTCCTCCCATCTCTAGGCCAGATTCTGAATCCACTAAGCCTAGCTGCCACTGAAATATGCATTTTTAAAGTACTATATGCTCAACTAAACACTTTACAATTTAATAAATTACTCATTTAATATTCACAACAACCCTAAAGGATAGGTGCTATCATTATCGCCATATTAGAATTGAGGAAACTGAGGCAAATTGGTTAAATGATTTGCCCAGGATCATACAGTGAGTAAGAACCTGAGGTCAGACTTAAACTCAGAACTACCTGACATGCTGTTTAGGTCCATTGCTCTATCCACTACAGGATATAACCATATCACCTAGGTTGAGTTTCAGTCTGGTTTCATCTGCTATAGTAGTCACTTTCAGTCTATGTAGGCAAAAGTAATTGTAGGACTTATCAGAGATTACTTCCTTTCTCCTATCTTCTTCCCCACCCAAATATACCTCCTTTTAATTGGCATGGTGTATTTCATTTTGTTTTTTGGTTCCTATCAAGATAGCTACTTCTCAGCACTGAAAGTGGGGGGGGGGGGGAAATAAACCACAAACATATCCCTGTCATTTTAAGCAACTGAGTCAAGTGTTTCCTCTTAGAATACCCCCTCCCACTTTTTTTTATTCTTCCTCTTCTTTACAATGACAACCCATACTGTCTTACTGTGTTGGCCAAGCCTTCTTATTTCATTTAGTCACTTGAGAAAATTCTCAAAATGCAATACCCTACTTTTTCTTTTTTTTTGTTTTAAGTTTCCAAAGGAAAGAACAGTGTTTGAAGCTGAAAGGGGGGAAAAAAGGAGGAGAAAGGGGGAAAATGAGAAATTCATGCTAAGAATTTATGTATATTGTTGCACTTTATAGCAGCCACATAAATAGTAAACATTAGACAATAAATTTTTATTTAATTTAAAAACACTTCCTGATGCCTAAGACAGCAATATCTCTTGCCCCTGGATGGGAGTGTTCCCTAAAGTCTAGCGGTCACAGCATCCCTCCTAAAGGGTGAGGTGTCTTGTGCTGCTTTGTTGGCTGTCTTAAGTCCCACTGGTCTGCCATGGGACTAAAACCTCAGTCTTTTAAGTCTATCACTGGTGCCCCTCATATGAATCTCTTGCCAGGGTGACCATACATCTTTCTTCCCACTTCCATCCACTTTCTTCTCTGTGTTTCCTACTCCTGTAACCCCTCATATGAGTTTCTCTGATGTATAAACACTGGAGCAGTGATGTAACCATCTTGTAATGGCAGCTGTTAGAATATGGAGGGAGGTTTCACATCTATTTAGACATGATTGACATGATTCTTACATGATTTTTTTAATAAATGCCTGGAGTATATTTTTTAAAGAACCAAACATTTTTATTTTGAACTCAAACCTTTCCCCAAAAATTCCATACCATAGCAAAACACTGAAAGAGAATTAATTCTAAATGAAACATCTTTCATTTCTGATCACTTGCTTTCTTTTAAAAAAGTATATTATAAATTCTATCTGCTACTTTATATCCTGTTTCTTTTTTAACTTCCTTCTATTATTTTCTGTACTTTAAAAAATGTTACAATGGTTTTCGGGGGTGGAGGGCATAATTATTGCTAATCCTTCCTCTCCCAGAACTACAACTCACCCAATTAAAAACCAAGAAAAAGAAAGTGGGAGAAAACCCCTTTGTAACCAATAAGCATAGTCAAGGGAAACAAATCCACCCAGTGGTCATGTCCAAAAAAAGTATGTCACTGCATCTTGGGTACATTTCTTCTTTGTCAGGGTGTGGGGAACATGCCTCATCATAGTTCCCACTGAAGACATGGCTGAGCATTGCATTGATCAGAGGTCTTAAGTATTTTGAAACTCTTTTTCTTTACAATGTTTCTATCTCTTAGACAATGTCCTGCCCCAGCTTCTAATTTTTGATTTTCTTTTTCTTTGTTTTGATTTTTTTACATTACCTCCCCAATTTTATCCTCCCTCATAATAAACAATGCCCCACCTCTAATCCCTGCTTGATTCCATTTTGAATTTATTGTATTTCTAAACCAAAATAATTCTTTTGTTGTGGTCAACCCTTCTTTATCTGTTTCAGATTAGTGTGAAAGTCATCTGGAGGAAGGGTCATCTGTTACCTGAAATCTTCACCTCTTCTTACTTCCTGTTTTTTACAGTATTCTTCTCTTACATTCCAATAATCATAATTATCAAGTTCCTCCCCTCCTTCTTCTTTTCTATACTAATGTATTCCTTTTGCTCTCATTTTTTCTTTCCCATCTGGACAGGGGGACAGAATCTGTCCCCCCAGAATAGATTTATCCACCCCAAGAATTCAGTATTTTTTTTTAACTTCTTGAACATCCTTTGAGGACATTAAGGTTCTGAATGGAGACTAGCAAAAGATGGCAGAACTGGGGGCAGCTGGGTAGCTCAGTGGATTGAGAGCCAGGCCTAGAGACAGGAGGTCCTAGGTTCAAATCTGGCCTCAGACACTTCCCAGCTGTGTGACCCTGGGCAAGTCACTTGACCCCCATTGCCTACCCTTACCAATCTTCCACCTATAAGTCAATACACAGAAGTTAAGGGTTTAAAAATTAAAAAAAAAAAAAAAAGATGGCAGAACAGGAGAAAGCAGAGCAGCCCAGCTCTCCTGACTACTACACAAATGAGTTCCCTGGCACCAAGATTGCAGTTTTGTTACTCTAACTCAAAAGGTTGTGGGGTATTCTTTGGGCTCAACTCCTCACAAAAAATAGAACCTCTATAATCTGAAATGGGCCACAGGGACCATGATGCTGTTGTTTTTTTTATAGGATAGAGAATTCAGAACCAATCCTTGACAAAGAACAGGCTCAGGGCACTACTGCTATGAGTGCAGCAGCAGAATAATAGACAAAGCATCCTAGAACTATATAAAACCTCAGCATTCCCTCCAGGAGTGCACAAAGACTAACCCTAATAAAAAGTCCCAATACAAAAAATAAGGCTGGAAGTATGAATAAATAATAACAACAAGAAATAAAGAGTTATTATGATGCCAGGGATGCCAAAATTACAAACCCAAAAGAGGATAACTCCAAAACATCCACCAGAAAAAAAAATTAAAAGAAATACAAAAATCTTGAATTCATCTTGAACACAAAATCAATTAGGATTACCTAGAAAAAAATTGTGTGAGTTTTTTTTTAAGATTATAAATCAATGATTACAAATGAAACAAGAGTAATAGAGGAATGAATTAGAAAAGAAATGAGAACTATAGAAGAGAGACTTGGAAAGAGAAGTAGCAGCTTAGCATGAGGTATAAAACTTTATCTAAGAAACAGATTCACTAAAAATTACAATGGATGGAAAAGAGAACAAGAAATAGTAAAATAAAGTCAAAAGATTGAAAAAGTAGAAGAAAATGTAAGGTGATCCATATTTTTTTTTAAATGACCTGGAAACAGAGAAAAGAATCACTGGATTACCTGAAAGTCATAAACAAAAATAGAGCCTAAACATCACATATTAAGAAACCATAAAAGAAAAGTGCCCAGACATATTAGAAAAAGAAAACAAAAGGAAAATAGAATGAATTCACCAATTGCCTCCGAAAAGAAATTCCAATATTTCCAGGATAATCAATGTCAAAATCCAGAGCTTCTAGAACAAAGGGAAAAAAATACCAGAAGTGACCATAAACAAAGAATTTAAGCACCAAGGAATCTCAGTCAATAATATAAAAGATTTAATAGTAGCAACACAAAAGAGTAGAGAACATGGAATTACACATCCCAAAAGGCAAAACAATTTATAGGCTTGCAACCAAAAATAATTTACATAGAAAAATAGAATACAATCCTGCAGGGGGAAATAACTGGGCTTTCAATAAAAAAGACTTCCAAGTATTCCTATTGCAAAGAACTAGGCTGAGTAGAAACTTTGTAATACAAATGTGGAAGTCAAAAGAAACATTAAAAGGCTAATAATAATAAGAGAGCATTTACATAATGCTTTAAGATTTGGGGCTTATGGGTGTTCAGGAAGATAAGTATGTCTGGTGTGAGCTCTTTTAGGACTGCTTTCCTCCTGTGATAGCCACTTAACAACCAGTTTTCACCCATGTCTCCAAGAAGCTGTAGCATGAGCAGCTGGTAAACCATCTTGGAAAGTGGGCTAAATCAGGTTAAAGATAACCAACAGGCCTCTGATTCATTGGTGAGTGGGGTGTCTACCTCAGGCATACAAAGACTTCCCTGTGAGGAAGAGGAAATAAGAACAATTTGGTCCAAAAGCCATGAAGATGTTGGAAGCAGGCACTGTAGAACACTTAAAGCTTGGTTAGACATCGAATAAGTCAAGCTCATTCACTCCATCCCAAGCCATCACCAGTCATCTTATCTTTTGTCTTGCCACTGGACTTCAATGATTCTTGGAAGAAAGAGACTGAAGACTTTATGCAACTCTGTAGTGCTCAAATCCAATTTGTGAAAGAATCAAAAGACATCATCTTAGTGATGTTATTTTAGTCTTTGAATACAAAGCACAACTACAACTATACCACCACCACTACCTAGCAATCATTTGATACAACAATCCTGAGGATGAGTTACTATTATCCCCATTTTTACATGTGAGGAAACTGGTTAAGTGACCTACCTACGGTCACAGGGCTAGGCTCTTAGGCATTGAACTTGTAGAATCCCACTTTACATATATTTCTTATGTGGTCTGAATCACCTGCAGAGGGAAGCTGAAAGCTGGAAAGTAGCAGCTTAAGTTTACGAGTTAGAGAGAGTGAGCCATAGAAGGAGCAGAAAGAGACAAGGAACACAAGTACAAAACTTTATCATGGTCTCAGCATGTCAGCAGGTCAGCCTGTCAATTCCTCCTCAGATGGTCATAGAGAGGGAGTGAGTGAGCTGAACATATTTTATTGAGAATTGTAGCCATGGGGTTGTAGGATGTCATTCAAACATTTGGCACTATAAGGATGAGATTTGAAATTAAGTCTTGTTACATTAGTTTAGAGATAAGAAGTGGAGAAACTGGCTTGAGAAAAAATTGGAGTTTGAAACAGATCTGAGTCAGAGTGTCAGTTTGAAATAATGACAGTGTGTACGGGAGGTGTAATGATTTTTCTGTGACAGTTACTCTCTGGGAGTGGCAGTTGTTCTCATGGAGTGGCAGTTGCTCTCTCTCTGAGAGCTGGGAGCAGGTGACATCTTTTCTCTCTCTCCTCACTGTCTGAAGGTAGAAGGAAAGGAGGGGAAAATCTGAAAGAGCTAAGTGATTTCCTTTTCCAACTTGGGAAACACTAGTGACTGTCTATTGCTGTTTCATACATTGTTTTATCTCTGAGAAGACCAAAGAAAGACCTGATCTTTGGTTTGGACTCTGAATCTGCTAAGGCTCAGGGTCCTAACTTGGTTCTTTCTGAGGCTCAGCCAGCTGGCCCTTTTTATTTTATAACTTGGAGACAAAGTTAAGAATTATATATTTTTATAATGATAATAGTGTTAGTTTATTGTAGAATAGGGAAAATTTGGGTTAGTCAGATCCAGAAGGATCAACATAACCTGTGGAAATAGGAGAAGTGTTTTTTTGTGGAACCAGGGAGTTTTATTTGGGTGGAGTTAGAACACCTTAGAGTTAGAAATCCTTTTATATCCTTATATTCTCAATAAATAGTTTATTTTTATATAACAAGAGTCTCTTTAGCATCCTTGCACCTGACCCTGAAGAGAAGTTCATTTCTGAGATTTACTTCACTTATATAAACTGAAGATACTTTGTAAGTACAGCAAAGTATCTAATCAGTTTATATCCATAATCAATTCATTGAGTTATTATTTTTACAGCACATTGGAAGTTTTAACATATGGCTGTGGGAGGAGGGAAGGGAAAGAACATGAATCATGTAACCATGGAAAATTTTTCTTTATCAATAAAATAAAATTTAAAAATAAAATAAAATAATTTTATTTAAAAAATAAGTTTTAACATAGTACTAACAACCAAAAGGAAGGGATAGTAACACAATAGCACCACCAGATGCTCAGGTAAGAAGCCCATGAGAAACCTTCTTCTTTCTGGCACACTGTTACCAGCTTATCCAAATGCAAGTATAAGTCTTTGACATTACAAAGGACCTTTAGAACTTGTCTGCTAACTTTCAGACTGCAGATAGCAATAGAGGTTTGATTTTTAAGTTCCACAAAATTTAAGCCCCATTCAATTTAAGGATTCAGAAATCAATCATGTGAAATATTAGAAATATATCTATAACAATTTTGAACGCCCAATTTTAGTGCCCAAAGAGCGCTAAAAGACTGCCTGCCCTTTGATCCATCCATACCACTGCTTGGTTTAAACCCCAAAGAGATCGTAAGGGAAAAGACATGTACAAAAATATTTATAACCACGCTCTTTGTAGTGGCAAAAAAAAAACTAGAAAACAAGGGAATACCCTTCAATTGGGGAACAGCTGAACAAACTGTGGTATCTGTTGGTGATAGAATGCTATTGTGCTCAAAGGAATAATGAAATGGAGGAATTCCATGTGAACTGGAATGACCTCCAGAAATTGATGCAGAATGAAAGGAGCAGAACCAGGAGAACATTATATACAGAGATGGATACACTGTGGTAAAATTGAATATAATGGACTTCTCTACTAGCAACAATGCAATGATCCAGGACAATTCTGAGGGATTTATGAGAAAGAACGCCATTCACATTCAGAGGAAGAACTGTGGGAGTAGAAACACAAAAGAAAAACAACTGCCTGATCACATGGATTGATGGGGATATGATTGGGGATATTGACTCTAAATGAGCACCCTAATGCAAATATCAATAATATGGAAATAGGTCTTGATTAATGACATATGTAAAATGCAGTGGAATTGTACATCAGCTATGGGAGGGGGTGGGAGGAGGGGAGGAATAAAACATGAATCCTA
Organism: Gracilinanus agilis; assembly: GCF_016433145.1. Classification (NCBI taxonomy): domain Eukaryota; kingdom Metazoa; phylum Chordata; class Mammalia; order Didelphimorphia; family Didelphidae; genus Gracilinanus; species Gracilinanus agilis. The sequence continues at coordinate 525,045,356 of NC_058131.1, read as the reverse complement.
TAACCGTGGGGAAATGTTCCAAATTAATTAATAAAATAAAGATCTAAAAAAAAAAGAAATATATCCATAAATCTGGTCCATGCTCACTAGAGTCAGCTTTTGAATACATCTTCAATATCTTCATGATTCCTTATAAATGAAAACCTTCAGAACTTGAGCCTATTTTGATTAAAAGTCCAGTGCCCTATCCACTGCACCACTTAACTGGTAACACAAGTAAGTTAACAGAAGGAATTCTATAAAGATGAACTGTTTATATTCTAAAGAAGGGGGAAATGACATAACAATTCCTTTAGAACCCTAGTGTCTTCAGGGATCATAGAGAAAGTAAAAAAAGACAGAGGGTCTGAGAACAGTTTTGTTATGTTTTAATAATCTTGAAAGAAGAAAGGAAAGAGAAGGGGAAAATAATATACTACTTGGGGAAAGAGAGCAGAAAGGTGGGGGGACTTATCTGACATGATAGAAGTGTAGAAATAGAAATCTATCCAAATATGGAAAGAATGCAGAGAAGAGATATCATTTGAATCTTACTTTTATCTGAACTGGACAATGAAAGGTAGAACATATACATACACAGATAAAGAATTTAGTAGAGTTTAGTGTAACAAAATACACTTAACTCAATAGAGAAACCAGAAAGAAAAAGGAAGATAGGAAAGAGTAAGGTTAAGAGAGAGTAGATCAAGAGAAAAATTAGTTATAAGCAAAACAAATCCTAAATTGGGAGCAGGGTTTGAAATGGAACAAAGGGCAGCTAGGTATCACAGTGGTTAGAGCACCAGTCCAGGAGATAGGAGGATTTGAGTTCAAATATGTCCTCAGAACTTTCTAACTGTGAGGCCCTTGGCAAGTCACTTAACCCTGCCTGCCTAGCCTTGGCAACTTTCCGCGCCCCCCCCCCCCCTTTTAATTTATTTTTGCTCTAAATTTTACAAAACAAAATAAAACAAGCATTTCTAACTACAAAAAAAAAAAGACTATTGTATGTAAATGATATCACAAATCTCTTATAGGCTTAGTTTACTCCCATCCACCTGTGTCCCAGTCCCTCCTCATCCTCTCCACATCACACAAGCTATTATCTGGGACCCCAACATGTTCATATAAATTAAATTTTTCATGTTTTCACCTTTCTTTTTACTTTCTGGAGGTAACAGTCACAGTTTTATTCTTCCAGCATTCATTTTGTAGTTGTGTATAACGTTCTCTGGGTTCTACTCATTTTACTGTTCATTATTTCATGTAGTTCTTTCCAAGTTTTAAAAAAATTATCCTACTCATTGCTTCTTCTAGAGCAGTAGTATTCCATCACAACCATATATCACAATTTGTTTACCCATTCCCCAATTAATGGGTATCCCCTCAATTTCCAATTCTTTGCTACCACGAAGAGAGTTGCTATAAATATTTTGGAACATGTGGGTGCTTTTCCTTTTTCTCTGATCTCCTTGGAAAACAGACCCAACAGCAGTATTGCAGGTTCTAAGGGTATTACACAGTTTTATAACTCTTTGGATGTAATTCCAAATTGCTCTCCAAAATAGTTGGATCAGTTCATAGCTCCAACAACAGTGTATTTTTCCACATCTGCTCCAACATTTGTCATTTTAGCCAGTCTGATGGGTATGAGATGATATCTCAGAGTTGTTTTCATTTGCATTTCTCTAATCAGCAGAGCATTTTTTCACATGGCTTTAATCAAAAATTGTTCATATCTTTCATCCATTTATCATTTGAGAGGTGGCTCTTATTATTAAAAACTTGACAAAGTTCTCTACGTAATTTAGATATGAGATCTTTATCTGAGAAGCTGCCTATAAAAATTTCCCACAATTTTCTGCTTTTCTTCTAATCTTGACAACAGTTGTTTTATTTTATACAAAAACTTTTCAATTTAATGTATTCAAAATTATCCATTTTACATTTCAAAATGCTCTCTATCTCTTGTTGACTCATAAATTCCTTTCCTATCCATAAATTGATAGATAATATGTCCCTTGTTCTTCTAATTTACTTATGATAGCTCCTTTTATGTCTACATCATGTATTCATTTTGATCTTATCTTGGTGAATGCCATGAGATATTCTTCTATACCTAGTTCCTGCCAAACTAGCTTCCAGTCGTCCCAGAATTTTTTACCAAATAGTGATTTCTTATCTCCAATACCTGGATCTATGCTTTTGTCAAATACAAGATTATTATAATCTTTTTATCACTATTTGTTGTATGAATGTTCTGTTCCACTGATCTAGCTTTCTATTTCTTGACCAATATCACATAGTTGCGATAATCACTGCTTCATACTACAATGTAAAATCTGGTACTGGTAAGCCTCCTTCCTTTACTTTTTTCCCCATTAATTCTTTTGATATTCTTGATCTTTTGTTCTTCCAGAGGAATTTTGTTATTTTTCCCTAACTCAATAAAATAATTTTTTTGGTAATTTGATAATTTAATTGGGATGACATTGAAAAATATTTCTCCAATTATTTCTATTTGGCTTTATTTGTATAAAAAGTGTTTTATAATTATGTTCATGTAATTCCTGGGTTTGTTTTGGCAAGTATACTCCCAAGTATTTTATTCTGTGTTTATTTTAAATCAAGTATCTCTTTCTATCTCTTCTTGTAGGACTTTGTCAGTAATATATAAAAATGTTGATGATGTAGATGATTTAGTTTAGCCCAAACTTTTTTGGCCTACCACACCCTTTCCAAGAAAAAAATCTTACTTAGCCCCCTGGAAATTAATTTTTTTATAATTTTAATATCAATTAATAGGAAAGATAAATGCACCTGTGGACATCACTGCCTCCCTGGATCGCTGCAGCACCCACCAGGGGGCAGTAGCATCCACTTTGGGAATCACTGATTTAGATGGTTTATTTTATATCCTGCTACTTTGCTATAATTATTCATAGTTTCAACTAACTTTTTAGTTGTATCTCTAGGATTTTTCTCATAAACCATCATGTCATCTGCAAACAGAGATTGCTTTATTACCTCTGTCCATGATGATTCCTTTAATTTCTTTTTCTTCTCTTATTACTGATGATAGCATTTCTAATAGTATGTTAAATGATATTGGTGATAATGGGCAACCTTGTTTCACTCTTGATCTTATAGGTCTAAAAGGGAATTCTTTACTCTATTGCCTCTCCTGAATTACAATAACTTAAGTACCCCTACTTAGTGCCTCACTAGACTAAAGACAGGATTACCTCCTCCTTGTCTACTTTTGAATTGAATCAACAAAAGATTAAACACCTTACTTAGTACTAGGTAAGAAGCTAGCAAGGTACTTAGAGAATTCACAGCCTTAGAAATCCAATCAAATCAGGAAACCGGGGATCCTTTTTGATTCAATCAGCAGGATATCTGTACCTTTTTGATTCAATCAGCAGGATATCTGTGAATCTTTTTGATGAGAACTTAACCTTCATGTGGTGAGAAGTTGATCCTATAGACACTGCTCTCTGGGAAGTGCTAGACAATTTGGAAACTGTGATTGGTCCCTGTGAAGAGGAGAAAAGATAAGAAGTCACCATAAAAAGCAAGCCCAAACTCCTTCAGGGCAGATTTCTTTGAGAAGATAGTCTGAAGAGGTGGTCTTCTGGAGATAGTCTTAGATAGTCTTTAAGGGAGCTGCGCTGGAGACTATGGCTTGGATGTGAGCTGGGAGCTTGGCTTCTACTTGGACTCAGACTCTTGGATTACTTCATTGGGAGAGTAAAAGGCTGGCCCCTTTCCTAGCTTCTGGAGAGACTAGCTTCCATTTTAGAGGAGACCACATGGTTACTCACTACCAACTTTCCTGATTGAGAGCTAATTAATCTCTGCCTGGATTAAGCAGATGCGGAGCAAAATATTTAGGTTGGTAGGATAGATAACTTCCCTATCCCCCTCACATTTCTCTTCTTTATTGTTTCCTCTCTATTTGTAAAGATTTGTAAATGAATTTCTGACTCAAGATATAATAAATACTGGTGACCACATAACTTCATCATCCAACCGTTAATTTTAACCTTTACACTGGGAAGGCTTCTAGTTCCTCCACATAATAATACTTGCTGATGGTTTAGGTTGATGCTTCATATCATTTTAAGAAAAAAAAATCCATATATATATATATATATATGTTTTTCAGTTTTTAATAGGAATGAGTGTTGTATTTTTCTGTATCTATTGATATAATCATATGTTTTTATTACTTTTTTATTGATATTATTAATTATGTTGATAAGTTTCCTTATATTAAATCATCCCTGCATTCCAGGTATAAATCCCATTTGGTCTTAATGACCTTGCTATTCTTCTGAGGAAGGTAAGAAGTTAAAAAAAAACAAAAACAGAAAGAAACCTGTGATAAAGAATGGTGGGGAGGGAATCAAAGAGGAGAAAAGTAAAAGAGAATAGGATGGAGGAAAATTCATAATTAACAATTATAACTATGAATGTGAATGGGATAGACTCATTCATAAAATGGAAGAGAAAAGCAGAATGGATTAGAAAGCAGAACCCAGAATATTTTGTTTACAAGAAACATACTTGAAACATAAACTCATATATTTAAAATAAAAATAAATATGCTTCTGAATGGCATAAAGAGCTACTTAAAGGAGAAGCTAAATGAATTATAGGGAGAAATAGACAGTAAAAGTATAATAGTTGGTAATCTAAATAAACATTTTTCAGAGTTAGATAAACCTAATAAAAAATAAATGAGAAAAATATTTTAGAAATGTTATATATGCTGGATTTCTGATATTTGTTTTATAGGAATAGAAAGGAGTATACAACTTTTCAGCCATACATGGCACATTTACAAAAATTATCTATGAGGAAATAAAAACCTCACAAAATGCAGAAAAGAAGTAATGTTATAACACATCCTCTACTGACCACAAAGTGATAATTATATTCAATAAAAGACCATTAAAGAAAGGATTAAAAATCAACTGAAGCCTAAATAACTGAATACTAAAGAATTAGTGGGTTAAAAAAATAAACATAGAAATAATAGATTATGCCATTATAGATAAGGACATATAGAAGGGAAACAAAAAACTAGGGGAAATTTTTTATAGCAAGTATCTGACAAAGGCCTCATTTCTCAAATATATAGAGAACCAAATCAAATTTATAAGAATAAAAGTCATTCCCCAGTTGATAAATGGTCAAAGGATATAAAAAAGTAGTTCTCAGATGAAAAAATCAAAGCTATCTATAGTCATATGAAAAAAGTGCTCCAAATCATTATTGAATAAAGAAATGCAAATTAAAACAAATCTGAGATACTATTTCACATCTATAGGGAGCCATGCCTCTATATGATTTTTTGGGGTCCTGAGCGGCGTGGTGGCATAGGATGGTTAAAGCAGGAGAAAGAAAATGAGAACAACTAGACTAGTGGTTAGCCCATGCTGTTCCGAATTCTGCGGGCATGGAAGTTTATTATATACTTATTTCAAGCAAAAAAGAAGTCACAGTTGGTAAGGGGCAATACTCATGCATAATCCATTGAAATCTAAAGAATACAGATGCAAAGACAAATGGTCAAATTCCAAACCCCAATTCAGCAGGGGATAATTCCGGGAGAGGAAATATCCTATGGAGATGCTCATCAATTGAAATCTGCATTCAGACTAAAGACTCAGGTTTTAATCTGAATATGGAATCAGCATTTGTTTAAGATTTAGGCTTCTTCAATTATTCAAGGGAGGAAATCGTCAACTCAATAGAAGCTGGTCTGCCACTTCAAAGCTCTCCAATAAGAATTGTAAAAAAGGTGGGGATCAAAGACTGAGTCAAAAGAGGAGCCTCAGATTTTTATCTTAATTGGCCCATTCAGTCTGCATCCTGACATGCAGTGCAGAAAATCATACACACAGTTTTACTTGCCGATGATTTTGTAATGGGATCCAGATAAAATATCTGTTACAGGCTCTGTTTCTCTAAATGACTCCTAATAGCCTCTTGGAGGGATCAAGTTGATTTTGGATTAACCTACCTGCTGGTACCAGAGCCTTTTGGGGCTCAGGTGACCAGGACCAAACACAAAGACTGCCTCAGTCTGGATTGGTCACATAGGGAATCCAGATAACAGGCCCTAAATTTGATCCTATTTCTCCAATGGCTTTAATACATCGAATGGCTTCCCACACACATCAATCAAATTAACTACTTTGACAGAAAAGGAAAATGATAAATGTTAGAAGGGAAGTGGGAAAATTGAGACACTAATATGCTGTTGGTGGAGTTGTGAATTGATACAACTATTACAGAGAGTAATTTGGAACTACACTCAAAGGGTACATACATACCTTTTGATTCAGTTATGCGATACTAGGTCTATATTCCAAATATTGTAGAAAGGGGAAAGGACCTAATTCTACAAAACCATTTAAGGTAGCTCTTTTTGTGGTGGTAAAGAATTAGAAACTGAGGAGATGTCTATCAATTGGAGAATGGATAAACAAGTTATAGTATGTGATTTTAATGGCATACTATTGTGCCATGAAAAAAATGATGAACAGGACAATTTCAGAGAAATTTGGAAAGACTTCTATAAGCTGATACAAAGTGAAGTGAACAGAACCAAAACATTGTACATAGTAACAGCAATACTGTTACTATAATATGATCAACTGTGAATGACTTAGCTACTATCACCAATACAATGATCCAAGACAATTCCAAAGAACTCATAATTTAAAATGCTATTCATTGCCAGAGAAAGAATTGATGGACTTTGAATATAGATCAAAACATATTATTTTTCACTTTATTACCTTCATGATTTTTTTTCTTGTAGGTGTGATATGTGTCTTTTTATACAACATGATGAATAAGGAAATGTATACTGCATGATAGTACATGTCTAATTTATATCAAATTGTTTACCATTTTTCATAGGGGGAGGGGAGGGAGAGGAGAGAATTTAGATCATAAAATGTCAAAAAACAATTGTTAAAAATTGTCTCTACGTTGTAGGATTTAAATTAATGTCCAATACTCCAAGTATTATGTTTTATAAAGTTTATTAATAATCACTAGAAGTAAAGGAACAAAAAGGCAATTATCTAACAAAATAAAACCACATTACTAAATTCTCCTGCCTGCTTAAAAAAAACCCTCTGGTAGTTGCTGTAATTACAGGAAGAAGAAAGTGAGGGACAAGGCTACACCAAACTTATATCCTCCCTATGTCAACACATAACATTGTAAGGGGGAAAAAGGGTTTTTTGGTTGAATATATTAAAAGTTGGTTGCCAGAGGATTGAACAGTTATCAATCCTTAATTAAGAATAATCTCAAGTCAAAATTGACTTTTATGGAAGTTTATTTACAATTGAGAAGAGAGAGAGGAAATAAGGAAATAAGAATCTAACACAGTAGGTAAATTACTACGATCCTCTAATTAATCAGGTAGATCTAATTAACCTTCAGCTGAGAGTCAGAGGGCCAGAGGCCCGGAGGTGAATGAAGCAAAACTTCATTCACAGACTCTGTTAAAGGGAAGTTCCTTAGGAGAAGTTTAGAAAGATTCAGTCTTTAAACTCACCATGAGGACTTCTAAAGAAGATATTGAAAGAAGTCTCACCAAGGTTTCAGCATTCCAGCCAGCACTCCTCCACGAACCAGGAAAGCTCCTTCACCAGAAGCCCTCTTCACATGAAGCCCCTCTCTCCAGCAGAAGACCTTCTCCCTTTAAAGGAGTCACTTATGCATCACTTCTTGTGCCTTCCCCCTAGTTTGTGTGTCCAATCACAAGAGAAGCTTCTCATAGAACTGCCTAGGGGGCAGTCAGTTGATTCTGATTCATCATCCACTCTAGCACACATAGGTTACGGACCTCCCAGAATTGGAGGTGCTCTCACCTTTGGTGATTAAATCTGAAGATGGGCAGTGTAGACTTAATCTAATTATCACAACATGAGAAGGAGAGTGGGGTTCTGGGAATCATAGTTTTTAGGGTAACAGATTCTAATTACACAACATGCAATTGGGAAAAATGCAATAAAATATTACTGACAAAAAAATAAAATCACCTGAAAAATAATGACATAAATGAGACAATATAATAAAATTTTTGGATGCAGACAATGTAATTCTTATGGGAAGCACTTTAAGTACCTTAGTCAACAAAAGAGAGAAAGATCAATGAACTAAGTGTGCAAATAAAAAAACTAGAAAACTAACTTCAAAAAACTAAAACAAAAAAGTAAAAGCCTCAATTAAACAATGAAATAAAAATCCTAAAAACAGAGGTTAACAAAATTGAAAGCAAAAAGCTCATTGAGTTAATAAAATTAGGATTTTTTTTTTAAGAAACAATAAAATATGTAAACTTTAGGCTGATTTGATTAAAAAGTTAGAGAAAAATCAAATTACTAGTATCAAAAAATTAAAAATTCAAATTAAGTGAAGAAGAAATTGGGGATCTATTTTGTCCAACTCTATGTCAATAAAATCAGCAACTTAAATGAAATAACGTGCTTCTTTCAGGAGGTAATTGCTGCATTCTTTTTCTATTGACTTTGCTTTCTGGCCTGAAAAAGATCTGGGCACTTTTCATTTATGATTTACTGAAATATAGTATCCAGACTTCTTTTTTTTTATCATGTTTTTCAGGGAATCTAATGATTCTTAAATTACTTCTCCTTGGCCATTATCTTCTATTTTTTTCATCTTTTGACTTTGTTCTAATATTTCTCACTCTTACAGAGTCATTAATTTCTATTCGGTCTGTTCTACTTTTTTTTTTTAATTTTAAACCCTTAACTTCTGTGTATTGACTTATAGGTGGAAGAGTGGTAAGGGTAGGCAATGAGGGTCAAGTGACTTGCCAAGGATCACACAACTGGGAAGTGTCTGAGGCCGGGTTTGAACCTGGGACCTCCCGTCTCTAGGCCTGGCTCTCAATCCACTGAGCTACCCAGCTGCCCCTCTGTTCTACTTTTAATGCATTTTATTTCTTGAATAAGGTTTACCACTTTTGTTTCTAAGTTATGTAAGAATTTAAATTTAAGCTTTGATGCTAATATTGAAAGTTCTAAAGTAATATTGTGGTCACTAATTTAAAAACATTACAGCTTAAGTCAAAATGACTTTTAGCAGCTTTATTTACAAAGAGGTAGAAAGAGTGAAAGTGGAAAATGTAGATAAAGAGACAGATTTTAATAAGCCTATCAACCCTTTTCTTGAGAAGCCAGGCTCAGCCCCAGCAGGGCTTCCCCAACACTCTGTCTACACATGGTTTTTCCCAGTCATCCTCAGCCAGAAGTCCCTTCAGTGTCTTCAGCAAGGGTTCCACCAATGCAGCCTCCTCCAAAGCCAAGGCAGGAATTTCCAGAACCAATCTCTCCAAAAGCCAGGAAAGGAAGGCCAGCTACTCACCCAGGAAACCTACATAGGATCCAGGGAAAGAGTCTCCTCCTTCAGTCCAGCAGAGTCTCCAAAGACAAACTCCAAAGGAGAAGAAAATCCAATGAGATGTCCCTTGGACAGGAAATTCAGGACTTTTTATAGTCCTTTTTCCACGTCACTTCCTATCCCTTCCCCACTTTACAGGAACCAATTGCAGCCTTTCAATTTCCCTAGCACTGCCCAAGGGCGGAGCAGTGGCCTCTGGAATTGTCACCCACTCTAGCAATTGACTTGTGGACTCTCATACTTAGTGACCAGTAAGGTATTAAGTAGGGGTATTTAAGTTTTTGATTGATTAACTTAAAAGTTGCTGATTGATATTCAAAGAGAGTTTGATTCACTCTTCACAGTTATTTATGCTATTTGTTATATTGAATCTCTGGGAGCTTGAAGTTCACGTTTGATTGACAGATAAGTCAGTTGGATAGAATGTTCCCAGAGAGGCATGCGGGACTCAGGAGGGGGCAGTTGAGAACCCAGGCAGAGGTTCTGGGGTCTTTTACCTGTCCCTGAGGCTGGAGATCAGTGTGGATCCTGGTCTTTGGAGATAGAGACTTGCAAACACTACCCTGCAAGCTCCTCCTGTGTTTCCTGTACCATTATCAATCTGTACTTGACCACCATCTCTGTGTCTACTGCCCCTAGATATTAGGAGTTTCATCATCTTAGCTATCTAGGCTTCCCAGGGCCTGGGAGGGATCTGGGAAGTGGGCAGGAGAAGAAGAAGAGGGTGGAAAGGGTGGATATATCTCAACTGATAACGCTTAAGATCTATTGAAGAAGAAGCTGAAGATTTCACAGCAGTTTGCCTACTCTGGTTTAGCCCTGGCCAGGCTGTACCAGAGAGAAACTATCATCTTGATTCCTTCATTTGCCTGCAGTTAGAGATTCATTAGTATCAATTTAGAGTAAGGTCTCCCAATTACCTCTATCCCACACCATTATCCTTCTTACCAAATATATTTAAAGTTTAAAGTACCTTCCTGAATTGGTTTCCAAGGCTTATTTTGGGAAGGGAGCCTACTCAGTCAGATTACCAACATTATCCCAGCTGAAGAGCCAAATTTAATAATATCAATTAACCCCAAGTGGGTCCTGAAGGGATAAATCACTTTGACCTAAAGGATCCTGCCTGGGCAACTGTTATAAAGGAGAAGTGCCATCCTATCCTCTCTGTACATCATCTTCATATACATCAAAAGATAGTAGTGACCTCCTTTAATATAACATATTTCCATTTCTTTCCTCTCAAGCTTTTATTTCATTTTTTCCTCTACTTCATCTTGGAGTTATTTATATAATCCATATGGAAAATCCACTTTATCCTTTGAGTCTCTGCTCTCATTTTTACTCCCTTCTTTTGGGGAGCTCTCTAGATTGGCAATAAAATTTTCTTTTTAAAATACTGGTTGGTGGTTTCTTTGATTTGCTTATTTCACCACCTTTATTTCTGAAACAGGCCTTTTGGTGAGGTTCTGAGGTACTTTTGAGTAGAGTAGTAGGTTCTTAATCTTGCCGTGGGCCTCCCAATTCTAAGGATTAGACATCCCCATTCTCATCAGAGGTTCAGAATTGTGGATTTTCAAGGTAGCCTCCAGGGTCTCAAGTCCAGGATCTTTGTACCTAAGTTATCCTGGTCTGAACAGTATAGTACCACATTGTTGATACCTACTTTCATTTTCACTTACGATCCCTGGGGCTTCTAATTTTTGTATTGGTATTAGGGGATTGGTAGATAGTTTTCTTTCTCTGTTTTTGCTATTCTTGATTTAGGTATCAGCATCATATATGTCTCATAAAAGGAATTTGGTAAGACTCCTTTGTTTTTTTCAAATAATTTATATAGTATCGAGATCAATTGTTCTTTAAGTGTTTGGTAGAATTCATTTGCAAATCCATTAGGTCCTGGGGATTTTTTCTTGGAGAGTTCATTGATTGCTTCTTCAATTTCTTTTTCTAAGATGGAATTGTTTAAGTATTCTCTTTCTTCTTCTGTTAATCTGGGAAATTTATATTATATTTATCCATTTCACTTAGATTATCAAGTTTATTGGCATGTAATTGGGTGAAATAATTTCTAATAATTACTTTAATTTCCTATTAATTAATAGTGAATTTACCCTTTTCATTTTTGATATTGATAATTTGATTTTCTTCTTTCCTTTTTTAAAAAAATCAAATTACAGTGGTTAATTTATTTTATTGGGTTTTCCCCCTTAAATCCAGTTTTTACTTTATTTATTAGTTCAATAGTTTTCTCACTTTCCATTTTTATTGGTCTCACCTTTGATTTTTAGGATTTCCAATCTGGTATTTAAATCAGGGCTCTTAATTTGTTCTTTTTCTAACTTTTTTAGTTGTATATCCAGCTCACTGATCTGTTCTTTGTCTAATTTACTGATGTAAGTGTATGTACTGTTGAGAAAAAGGTGTATGCTTTTCTATTCTCATTCAGTTTTCTCCAGAGATCTATCATGTCTAATTTTTCTAAAATTCTATTTACCTCTTTAATGTTGTAAAGATTAAAATTAATATCTAATAACTAAGTGTTACATTTTATAAAGATTATTAATAATAACTAAAGCAAAAAAAATTGCTAACTCATCCCAGTTGTGAAAGAAGAAGAGCAAGAGGGAGGAGTTTCAGAACTTATAAACAAAAAAATGTAAGCACACAAGTAAATGGAAAGGAAAAGGATGCTGGATACAGAAAGGAATTTTGGGGAACATAGTTCAAAAGGTACAAAATTCCTAATTAATACAATGTCTTTCTTATTTTTTTCATTGGATTTATCCAATTCTGAGAGAGGAAATTTGAGGTCCCCAACTAATATAGTTGTTTTGTTTTTTTTTTAACCCTTGTACTTTGGTGTATTGTCTCATAGGTGGAAGATTGGTAAGGGTGGGCAATGGGGGTCAAGTGACTTGCCCAGGGTCACACAGCTGGGAAGTGGCTGAGGCCGGGTTTGAACCTAGGACCTCCTGTCTCTAGGCCTGACTCTCACTCCACTGAGCTACCCAGCTGCCCCCTAATATAGTTTTACTATTTATTTTCTCCTGTAAGTCAACTAACTTCTCCTTTAAAAATGTTGATGCTATACCATTTGGTATATGCTCAGTATTGATTTTGCTTCATTGTCTATGGTACCTTTTAGCATGATATAGTTTCCTTCCTTATCTCTTAATTAATCTATTTTTGCTTTAGCTTTGACTGAGATTGTGACTGCTACTCCTGTTTTTTTTCACTTCAGCTGAAAAATAATAGATTACCTCTTACCTTTACTCTTTGTGTGTCTCCCTGCTTCAAATGTGTTTCTTGTAGACAACTAGCATATTGTAGAATTCTGGTTTTTGATCCATTCTCCTATCTGCTTCCATTTTATGGGTGAGTTCATTCTGTTCACATTTACTGTTATGATAATTAACTGTGTATTTCCCTCCATCTTACATTTATCCTGTTTATTCTTCTTTCTCTCTCCCATTATTCTGTTGCTTCTAATAAATGGTTTATTTCTGAGCACCATCTCCTCAAACCCTTCTTTCCTTCTCTCAGTCCCTTCTCCTTCTCTTGTCTCTGTTTCTTTTTATTTCTGTAAAGGGCAAGATAGAGTTCTATATCCAACTTAGTGTGTAAGCTATTTCCTCTTTGAGCTGAATCTGATAAGAGTAAGAAGAAAACTTTGTTATCACTCCCTCCCATCTTCCTCTTCATTAAAATGTCTTTCATGTCTTTTATGTTTAATTCACCCCTCAATGTCTCCCTTCCCTCTTCTCCCAATGTAGTCCTGTTTCTCAATTCTTATATTTTTACATCTCACATGCTCTCCCCTATGTATATTATTGTTAATTGTCCTAATATTGATGAAGTGCCTAAGAATTATAAGTATTATCTTCTCATGTAAGAATATGAACAGTTTTATCTTATTAAATCCCTTATGATTTTTCTTCTTCCTGTTTATCATCTTGGGCTTCTCTTGAAACTTTTGTTAGAATATCAAATTCTCTACGCAATTCTGGTCTTTTCATTAGGAAATGTTTAAAAATTCTTAGTTTCATTAAATATCCATTTTCCCCCTGAAGAATCATGTTTTTACTTGGTATGTAATTCTTGGTTGTAATTCTATCTCTTTTGCCCTCTGGAATATCATATTCCAGGTTCTTGAATCTTTTACAGTAGAAGTGGCTCCATGATATTTGAATTGTTCTTTTCTGACTGTTTATAGTATTTTCTCCTTAACCTTTCTCTAGAATTTGGCTATAACATTCCTTGGATTTTTCATTTGAGGATCTCTTTTTGGCGATGATTGATAGATTCTTCCAATTTTACTTTACCCACTGATTCTAGGATATCAGAGCATTTTTCCTTGAAAATTTCTTGAAATATTATGTCCATGTACTTATTTTTATCAAGGCTTTCAGAAAGTCCTATAATTCTTAAATTACCTCTCCTCAATCTCCTCAATCAGGTCAGTTGTTTTTCCAATGAGAAATTTCACATTTTCTCCTTTTTTTCATTCTTTTGATTTTGTTTGTTTCCCAGTCTCATGGAGTTATTAGCTTCCATTTGTCCAATCTAGTTTTTAAGAAATTATTTTCTTCAATAAACTTCTGAACCTCTTTTTCCATATGACCAGTTCTACTTTTTTGTATATCTTTTCCCATTTTTGTGTGCTTCCTTTACCCACTTATTGATCCTTATTTCATTATTTTCTTGCATTACTCTCATTTTTTTCTAATTTTTCTTCTCTTATTTTATTTTTAAAGTCCTCTTTTTATCTCTTCCAAAAGTTCTTTTTTTGCTTGACTACAATTCCTATTTTTCTTTGAAGTTTCACTTGTAGTCTCTTTAATACTGTTCTCTTCTAGTCTTGTGCCATAATCCTCCCTATCACCATAATAACTTGCTATAATTAGGCCCTTTTTTCAATTTATTATGTAAATTTTTGCTGAATATTAAAGTTCTATTCTTAGTTGATGTCTCAAGCTTCTTCTTGTGGAGCTACTGCCTTGTGGAAGTCTCAGGACCTATATTCTGACTTGAACTGGTTGGCGGGGCAGGGTGCTCACTGCAGGTTTGTACTGGTTGGGGGCTTCATTGTTGGTCTGTACAATGTGAGGCCTTGCTGCTTACTTACACAGTTGGGGAGCTTCACTCTTTGCTTACACATTTGTGGGCTTCACTGCTGGTCTGCATCATTTTGGGGTCTTGCTGCTGGTTTATTCAGTGGGAGACCCCAGCTGTTGGTCTGAACAATAGGGAACCTCATTGGCTACACAATGGGGGAGCTCGCTGTTGGCTTGACCTAGGGGCAAGTTTTGCTGCTGGCTTGCATGGGGATGAGACTTTGTTGTTAGTTGTACAAGGTTGAGGGCTGGCTGCTGTGGGAGTAGAGCCTTGCTGCTGGCTTGCCTTGGAGTGGTTACTTCACTGCTGGCCTAGTCTGGGGGCCTCACTGGTAGTCCTGTGCAGGGTTGAGCCTCTGGGGGTTACACAGTTGGGGGGGTCTCACTGCTGGTTTGCCCCAAAGGGTGGAGCCTTGCTACTGGCCTGCACAGTGAGGGGCCTTGGCTTCTGGCTTATCCTGGAGGTGGAGCCTCAGAGCTGGCCTGTACACTGTGGATGTAGGTCTTGCTGGTGGCTTGCAATAGGGACAGGGCACTGCTTTAGGCTAATGTCCAGTTGAGGCCTCCCTTTTAACCTCCACTCTGCCCACCCCTGCTGCTGAGTCACTTTGGGTTGTGGTTTCTCACTGTAGGTAGGGGCAGGGCCTCACCCTTCCACATTAGGGTGCTGCCTGCCCAGGCTCAGGCAGCCTGCTGAGGACCAAGCTTCCCTCCCACCCCAAGGAGATGAACCTTCTCCTGCTGAATCTCTGAGCTCTTCTGAGTAGGAGAACTATTTCACTGCTCCAAAATTCATCAAGAGGCTTTGTTTTAAAGTGGTTTGGAGGGGAATTTGGAAGAAATTGGTCAAGTTCAGTCCTCACTCCAACATCTTGGAACTAGAAGTGGGGGTAGCACACTTTCACATCAGATGTATTTGGGATAGACAAAAGACACTTTTAAAACTTACTAGCTTAAATACCTCGCAAATACCTTGCTCTGGTCTGATTACTTCTTTTTTTATTATTATTATTAAAAAAAATTTTTTTTAAACCCTTACCTTCTGTCTTGGAGTCAATACTGTATTGACTCCAAGACAGAAGAGTGGTAAGGGTAGGCAATGGGGGTCAAGTGACTTGCCCAGGGTCACACAACTGGGAAGTGTCTGAGGCCACATTTGAACCTAGGACCTCCCATCTCTAGGCCTAGCTCTCAATCCACTGAGCTACCCAGCTGCCCCAATTACTTCTTTTTTTTTTTTATGGTCATAGAATTTTTTTTATTTTTTTTTAAAAAACGTATTAATATTCATTTTTAACATGGTTACATGATTCATGCTCCTACTTTCCCCTTCATCCCCTTCTCTCCCCCCACCCATGGCCGATGCACATTTCCACTGGTTTTAACCAGGTCTGATTACTTCTAAAGCTGTCACTTTCCATTTTTGTCCCAACTTCACTCAAAGATGATAAGGTTTTTCACCTCTATTTCCCTCTGAAACACTACTTCACTTTTGTTGTTGTTATTATTCAATCATTTCAGTCATATCTGACTCTTTGCCACCTCATTTGGGGTTTTCTTGGCAAAGATCCTAAAGTGGTTTGTCATTTCCTTCTCCAACTCATTTTACAGATGAGGAAATTGAGGCAAACAAGGTTAAGTGATTTACCTAGGGTCACTCAGCTAGTAAATATCTGAGCCCAGATTTGAATTTAGGAAGATGAACCTTCTTAATTTAGGCCTAACACTCTATCTACGGCACCACCTAGCTATCCCATGTCACTTTACCCCATTCTTTTACCTTTTTCTGAATGGTGTTATAAATGGTGTAAGGGAATATGTATTCCTCTCCCCGATGATATTGGGAGTTAAAGCTGAGTGGCTAAGGAAATCCTTAAGTGTCACACTTAAGTTGTGATGGTGAAACACTCAGGACCCCTCAGGTAAATTAAGTTGAAGCTATTACACTCAATTTCAATATAACAGTGTCCCAGAAATAAGTAGATTAATGAATAAGCTGTGCTTTGTATTTCACAGTTCTTCTATCCACTTATCCTGGCTTATAGTATGGATAACACTATATTGACTGAGGCTTAATTTATAGATTGGATAATCCTTCTTCCTTCAAATGCCTAAAGATATGCTGATGATCCTTAGGGTAAAAATGACATCCACCTAAGTTAGTTTCAGGATTTAATAATAACAAACTTAGGGAAAGGGAAACAGGGAACTGAAGGTAAGAGGTACAAAGGGAAAACTTGGCTAAAGCTACAGATGACCAGGTGATATCAACTTGAAGGCAATCAGGATTTGAGAATAGCAGTTGTAGAAGTTTGTCTTTCTCATTTGCAAGCTAGGCTGCTTTTAATCTGAACCAGGCTGTTTGATGATATTGATGTTGTTTCTTCTTTAATGATTAATAACTAGGATATATAGTATAGATTCACACAGAATTAGAACTAAGGTATTGACCAGTAATGGCTGCTGGTAACCTAAATTGATTTTGGCCTACCCAAACACAACCTCCCACCAAAATCCCTTCTACGGAATGAGACCCTTTCTTCCAGTCTCAAAGCTCCTTATTTACCCTCTCCAGTAACTGTTTTTCATTCCTGGCTCATGCCAATCTTTGGTTCATTCCAAATTCCAAACTGCTACATGTCAAACATTCTGCCCTCCATTTTGTATAACAGAAATGATATTACAATGGTGAACTAATTCTAAACTTTCCAGGCTTATATCATCTCCTAAGCAAGATTCACAGTCATGATCACATCATCTAACCACCTACAAAACTACACAATCTGATATTAGGTAGGTCAAGAACTTTGGTGTCTTCAGCAAACACAAAGTAGAGAATGTTCATGTGTTCCATAAGTAATGCCAGTGTTTGTAAGCCATAGAAAAGGGAAATTATTTTTCTCCATTTTTACCTGACCTTTCGGCAAGCCCAAATTTCTGTCTACTTAGTAAATGTAATGGAAATGGCAAGGATTTTTTTTCTTTTAAGATAATTTTTATTGATGTTTTCTACTTCTTATATTACCAGCGTATCCCATGTATCCCTCCCACTCCTCCTGCCTGAAAGCCATCCCATATGTGTTGGTTTTTTAGAAAGGAAAAAAAAATCAGAACTGATCAATACATTAAGAATTGTGCAATTTATAATGATTGTGGACCTCCCACAAAAAATCCACAAAGGGATATGTTCTATATCTCATCATTCTATTCTCATTCAGTCTTTATAATTTCGTTACATTAACTTTTTTTGTTGTTGTTTCCACTTACAATGTTGTTGTTCCTGTATATTGGCCACATAAATAATTTCTTATAGCATAATAGTATCCCATTATATTCATATACCACAAATTGTTTAGACATTCCCCAATAGATGGGCATCTACTTTGTTTCCAATTCGTAACTATCACAAAAAGAGCTACTAGAAATATTTTGATGTAATGGGGGACTTTTCCTTATTGATGGTGTGAGAATTGAACATTAATCTAGACCCATTTTCTTTCTCTTGGTACCCTAAGATTGACCTTGGATTTAAAAGAGAAAGTTTTATATTGAATTTGAAAACAGTCCATTCTCTGAATGCCACCCTTTGGCTAAATTAAAAACAAAGACAGATTGCTTAGATGTTAACAAACTACTTAAGAAAAGGGAGAAAAAATGTGCACTCTGGGGGGACACCAGAGGCCTCCAGATGACCAGCAGTTAGATACTTGCCTTTTATCCCATGTGACTCCTGACCTCCAGAAGACCCACCTCTGATCCAGACTGAGGTCAGTCTGTCAAGTCAGAGAAATTCAGAAAAGTAACATCCCTAAATGTCTAAGTCTGGGTTCAGAAAGGAAATAGGTTGCTTTGGCTAGGATTTTCAGAGCAAGACAACATTTTCAGGAGCAACTTCAGGGGTGGTTTGGTAAGGAAACGGACAAACACGCATGGTGAGAGCCTTTTCTTTCTCTGACCTGCTCTTTTAATTTATGCAATAAATAATTACAAATTAAGATACAGTTTCCAGAGAATTTTAATCCTAACAATGGCTTTCTTCAAGTAAAATCCTAGTAACAGAGTCTCTGGTTCAAAGGTTATGACCATTTTCATCATTTTATTTGCATAATTTCAAATCACTTCCCAAATGGGTTGTACCATTTCACAGTTCCACCAATGTATTAGTGTGTCTATCTTCCCATAACCTTTCCAAAATTGATTATTGCAGGGCTTTGTCTTTTTTGCCAATTTGGAGCATATAGGATGATTTGTATTTCCCTTATTATTAGTGATTTACAGTATTTTTTTCATATGTTTACAAATATTTTACAGCTTTTCTTTTGGAAATTGTTCATATTCTTTGAAGATTTATTTATTGGGGAATGACTATTAGTCATTTGTTTATTTATTTGTTTATTTTTTATATTTGTTTATATATCTTGGATACAAATCAGAGAAATCTGGTAACATTTTTTTTCTCATTTGATCACTTTCCTTCTTACCTTAGATACATTAATGTTACCTTTTCAGCTTTTCAGCTTCAAGATATCAAAATTATCTAATTTATCTTTTGTAATTACCTCTTTAATTTGGTTAGGAATACATCTCTTACTCACAGCTTTGAAAAGTGCATGATCTGTCTCTAATTTTTAAAAATAATCTGATCTTTAATATTAAGGCCACATGGTCAGCTAGGTGGTCCTTTGCAAAGTACCAGGCCTGGGGTCTGGAAGACTCATCTGCCTGAGTTCAATCCAGTTTTAGACACTTACTGTGTTACCCTGGGCAAGTCACTTAACCCTGTTTTCCTTAAAAATTATATACATATATGTATATATGTATTAAGGTCATATATCCATTTAGAATATTTAGAGTTCATTGTAAAGTGTCAGTCTAAGACTAATTTCTATCAGATTGCTTTCCAGTTTTTATAGTATCACAGTATCAAATAGGGAATTTTCCTCAGGTAACTTGTGTTTTCTACTTTATCAAATATGGGATTATTAAGTTTTATTGTTTTTTTGATACCCCATGTCTAGTCTGTTCCATTGATCTTTCTGTTTTTTTAACTAGTACCAAGTGGTTTTAATTATTGCTTTAAAATGTAGTCTGAGGGGCAGCTGGGTAGCTCAGTGGAGTGAGAGTCAGGCCTAGAGACGGGAGGTCCTAGGTTCAAACCCGGCCTCAGCCACTTCCCAGCTGTGTGACCCTGGGCAAGTCACTTGACCCCCATTGCCTACCCTTACCACTCTTCCACCTATGAGACAATACACCGAAGTACAAGGGTTTAAAAAAAAAAAATGTAGTCTGAGATCTGGAAGGGCTATTGTCCCTTAATCTTTACTTCTTTTCATCATTTCCCTTGATATTCTAGAACTTCTGTTTTCCTAAATGTACTTTATTATTTAATCAAATTTCGTAAAGTATCTTCTTGGTAATTTGATTGGTATAACATTAAAAATGTGAATTAATTTTGGTAGGATGGCCATTTTAAATTATGTTGGCATGGCCTATCTAGGAGCACTGAATATTCCTCTAGCTATTTAGGTTGTTCTTTAATTCTTTAAAGAATACTTTATACATGAATCTACACAAATCTCCTGTGTGCTCTGGGAGGATGATCTCCAGATATTTTATTATTTTTGTGGTTATTTAGAATGGGAATTTTCTTCCTATTATTTCATCTAGTATTTTGTTTTTATTATATAGAAGTGCTGTTAATTTTTTAGGACATTTTGAAGTGTGCAACTTTGTTAAAGCTACTAATTTTCTCCATTAACATTTTCCCTGATATCTTGTGATTTTCTAAGTAAATTCATTATATCCCCTGTGAACAGTGATAATTTTATTTCCATTTTATTCCTTTAATTCCTTTCTCTTGACTTATTGTTATTGAATTTCCAGAAAATATATCAAATCATATATCAATATCAAATAATAGTGGAGAGAGTGGGTCTCAGAAAACAGCAAAGATTTCATAATACTGAACACTGAAAAAGGAGTTTTACTACCACTGTAGCAACACACAATAGTACTATACCCAGAAACCCCAAAAAGACCTTTGGAGTAATGCCCAGGTGAAAATATGTGGGTACCAGTCATTAGGAAATAATATACCCAGCAGCAAATAGGATTGGTGAAAAGAGATAACATCACCAGAAGACATCTGTGGTTGTATAGCATCAGAGGAATAGTCCTTTCCTGACTAATTATGTCCTCAGGCTGACTAGAATAAAAAAACAAACAATATATAGATGGGGTCTCTTATGGTTCTGAGTGGATCCAGAGAATAGAATGGATTGAGGTGGTAGTTTTTCTAGGGGTCCTCTGTGTGAAAGAGGGTTTAAATTCTATGAATGCCCATAAATGAAGATAGAACAGAAGAATAAACAATGGTCCCCCTGGTGGGTCAATGTAAGTCTCTTCATAAGGCCAAGATAAGGAGTTCTATTCAAAGTCAGAGGTCCTTCACATGGGAAGCCCTGGGCTCCAACACTAAAAGGAGTGCCCTAATAGGGAATGGTGGAGAGCTGAGGCAAGGGGCAAAGAGTAATGAGCAAGGCAGCTAAAGCAGATGAGAAAATGAGGGACAGAGTTTTTTTTGACATTCCTTACTGAATTTCCAAGTCTGGGGTAGTCTCAGATCAGCAAAATTTCTGGAGAACCAGGAAGCTGACCTGAGAATAATTTTCCTTACCCTGCTAACATTCTCCCAGTTAGGTACTTCAAAAACCTTTTGATGTTGCTTCTGAGCAGTAACCCATCACTATCATACCAACCAAATCAATCACAAGAAGTCATCTAAAGGGTCTAAAGGGTTTGTGTTATGCTGAGGTACCACCTCACAGGTATCAGATTAGCCAATACTGTAGAAAAGGAAAATGGTAAATGTTGGCAGGGATGTGGCAAAATTGGGACACTAATGTATTGTTGGTGTTGTGAATTGATCCAACCATTCTGGAAGACAATTTGGAACTATGCCCAAAGGGTTATAAAACTGTGCATACCTTTTGATTCTGTAAGGGGTCACTTCCTGTGCTTTCTTCTTAGCTTACCTGTCCAATCACAACAGACGCTTTTCTTAGGACTGCCCAGGAGGCAGTCAGTAAATTCTGATTTGTCACTTACTCTAGCACATGTGGGTCACAGACCTCTCGACTTGTGAATTAAGTGGGGATGTACTCATCTTTGGTGATTGAATCTAAAGATGGGCAGGGCAGATTTAATTTCATTATCACAATTCTGTAGTACCACTATTGGGTCTGTATCCTAAAGAGATAATAAAAATGGGGAAAGGACCTGCTTGTACAAAAATGAGCAGCTCTTTCTGTAGTGGCAAAAAAATTGGAAACTGAGGTGATGTTCATCAATATGGGAATGACTAAACAAGTGGTGGTACATGTTGGTGATGGAATACTATTGTGCTATAAGAAATGAAACGTAGGATGATTTCAGAAAAAGCTGGAAAGATCTGCAGGAACTGATGCAGAACAAAATAAGCAGAACTGGAAGAACATTGTACACAATAACAGCAATATTATGCAATGATTAACTGTGAAAACTAGACTACTCTCATCAATGCAATGATCTGAGACAATCCTGAAAGACTTATGACAGGGAAAGCTACCCATCTCCAGAGAAAGAACTGTAAATTTATGGTTTTATTTTGGGGGCTTGGTTATATATGAATTTGCTCTTACAACAAAGACCAATATGGAAGTGTGTTTTTCATGCCAATAAAAATAAAATTTTTAAAAAGGGTTTGTGTTCCAAAAGTGTATTTATAAGCTGGTATTTGTCTAGCAAAGCACATTTTCCTATAGGAACACTGTTTAGATTCCCAGGTCAGCCCACAATAACCTACTTAACTCCTAATGTACTCGAAGCATAGTGGAAATAATAATAGTTGACATTCATGGTTTGTAGAAAAGAAAAATAAAGCACAAAGAACTTAAGTGACTGGACTATGATAATGTAGCCCTGTAATGCCAAAGCTAATTTTTAAATTTTATTTATTTAGAATATTTTTCCATGGTTACATGATTCAATTTCTCTCCCTCCTCCCTCCTGGAGCTGACAAGCAATTCCATTGGATTATACATGTATTATTGCTCAAAACCTATTTCCATATTATTCATTTTTTGTAATAATCTTTTAAAACCAAAACCCCCAATCATATGCCCATACAAACAAGTGATAATTCATATGTTTTTCTTCTGTATTTTTACTCCCACAGTTCTTTCAATCTGGATAGCATTCTTTCTTATAAGTCCCTTGGGATTGTCCTGGATCATTGCATTGCTACTAGTAGCAAAGTCTATTACATTTGATCATTCCACAATGTTTCAGTTACTGTGTAAAATGTTCTCCTCGTTTTGCTCATTTCATTCTGCCTCAGTTCATGGAGGTCTTTCCAGTTCATATAGAAATCAAACAGTTCATTCCTTAAGGCACAATAGTATTCCATCACCACCATGTACCACACTTTGTTTAGCCATTCCCTGATCGAGGAACAACACCTCATTTTCCAATTTTTTGCCACTACAAAAAGCACAGCTATGAATATTTTTGTACAAACATTTTTCATTATTTCTTTGGGGTAAAAACCCAGTAGTGGTATGGTTGAATCAAAGGGCATGAAATATTTTAAAGCCTTTAGGGCATAATTCCAGATTGCCTTCCAGAATGCTTGGATCAGTTTATAACTCCACCAGCAATGCATTAGTGTCCCAATTTTGTCACGTCCTCTCCAACATTTATTACTTTTTTTTTTTACTGTCATATTGGCCAGTTTGCTAGGAGTGAGATGGTACCTCAGAGTTGTTTTGATTTGCATTTCTCTAATCAGGAGAGATTTAGAACACTTTTTCATGTGATTATTTATAGTTTTGATTTCTTCATCTGAAAACTACCTATTCATATCCCTTAACCATTTGTCAAATGGGGAATGGCTTGATTTTTTGTAAATTTGACTTAATTCCTTATGTATTTGGGAAATTAGACCTTTGTCAGAGAGTTTTATTATAAAAATTTTCCCCCCAGTTTGTTGTTTTCCTTCTAATTTTGGTTGCATTGGTTTTGTTTGCACAAAACCTTTTTAATATAATAAAAATTATTCATTTTATGTCTTATAATGTTCTTTTTCTCTTGATTGATCTTAAATTCCTTCCTTTCCTATAGATCTGACAGGTATACTAAATTTCCCAACAGTTTTTTGTCAAACAGTGGTTTCTTGACCCAAAAGCTGGGATCTTCAGGTTTATGGAACACTAACTTCCATGAGGTCATCTGCCCCTAGTCTATTCCATTGATCCACCCTTCTATCTCTTAGCTAGTACCATATTTTTGCTGATCACATTTATAGAATAGTTTGAGATCTGCTAATGCTAGGCATCCATCCTTCATATTTTTTTCATTACCTCCCTTGACATTCTTGATTTTGTTCTTCCGGATGAATAGTTTTTTCTATTTCTATAAAAAAGTTTCTTGGTAGTTTGATAGGTATGGCACTGAATAAGTAAATTAATTTAGATAGGATTGTCATTTTTATTATATTAGTTCGGCTTAATCATGAGCAATTAATGCTTTTCCAATTGTTCAGATCTGGTTTTGTGTGAAAAGTGTTTTATAGTTGTGTTAAGATAATTCCTGTTTGTCTTAGCAAATAGATTCCCAAAAACTTTATATTGTGAGTGATTTTAAATGGGAGTTTCTCTTTCTAACACCTGCTGCTGAGTTTTGTTGGAAATATATAGAAATGCTGATGATTTTTGGGTGGTTTATTTTGCAACCTGCAACTTTGCTAAAGTTAATAATTATCAAAGCTAATTTTGAATTGGGCTTCTTACATTTCTAAGAAATCTAGGGTTCTTTCCAGTATACCACATTTACTTCTAATTAGTATTATACTTTCTGAAATGCTTAAATTTACTTTTCTTTTGTAGTACATGTAAGGGTGTGTGTTTTCCATGTTGATTACATATATATATGTACCTGGGTTGTGTAAATGGCAATTCCAGGGAGGAATTGATAGATATCTCTGGAATCTTGCCCATTACTCTCCAAAGCAAGATTTTGAGGTCTGCCTGGAGGGGAGAAAGATAAGATCAGGAGGTTAGCTACTCTGTTCTTCTTTTGAGACATAGAAGTACTAGACTACAGTCATATTTGTTTTCCGAAGTCCCTAAATATTGCTTGTCTAGGGGAATGACTTTTTTTTTTTTTTAAGTTCAAGCTGCTTTTCTGGTTTAACAACAAACGGGTAACCTCAATACACAGTTGTTTGATTCCTTCCCATTAAATATTAGTTACATAAAAGGCACTATCAATAAAGAATAAATCCATTTATTCAAGCAAATAGCAGAGGATACAAATTAGAACATACTAGAAAAAAACAACTGAGATTAGATCAGCACTGAGAGAAGGATATCTCAGCTGAACTAAGAGAAAGTGGCCAGCATGTCTCACCCCAGGGGCAATTCCCTGAAGTCTCTAGGCAGGCAAGCTAGAAATCAGGGACATTTTGAGTGGTAGGCTCTTCTACCTTCCAACTGTTTCTCGAACTCTCTTTTCCTCTCTCCCAACAAGGCGTTGCCCAAAAAGAGTTCAGAACTACATCTGTCTCTGCCAAAGATGGCAGGGAGAAGCTATTTTTTCCCAAAGTTCTAGTGCCTACTTTGTCCCTCACAAAGGCATTCAGTGAATTATTTTCTCCACCAATATTGAATCACACCTACTCAGCAACACACAAATTGTCCAGGTATTTTGAAATGTAGGTTCTAAGTCCCAACATTAACCTAATATTAAGTTACATACTGTAAGTTCTAATCACCATGCACAGCAATGTTTCCATGGGAAAATGCATTCAGAATTCTAATTTGGAATTCCAGAAACAGATTCTCTGCCCCAAGTCCTGTCCCAACTACCCTAACTAGGCACTCTTCAACTGGGAGCAGGGACTCCTCCAGTTCCAGGTACATGGTAGGTGTACAATAAATATTGATTGAATTAATGAATGTATTCTCTTTAGGGAGGAGTGGCCAAAAAAAGAAACCACAAGATAATGAATGAAAAAGCATTTTACCTTTGCACATAATTTTTTTTTTGCATTTGTTTATTTGGGGTTTTTTTGCTATTGATGGTTACTAAGTATAAATTTTTTTTAAAGCATTTAACTTAAGCAGTCAGGTAGCATAGAGGAGTTCTGGATTTATAGATCTGAATTCAAATCTAACCCCAGACATGCTTGGGTGATCCTGAGCAAATTACTTGACTTCTCAGGCTCAGTTTCCTCATCTACAAAATGGGGATAATAACAGTGCCTACCTCATAGAATTATTGGGAAGATCAAATAACATGTAGAGCATTTTGCAAATTTTAAAAGTGCTATTGAATATGCTATTATTTGCTATGTCGAGCATTGTGCTGAGCCTGGGGATACAAACACAAGCAAGAGAGACATTTCCTACCCTCAAAGAGCTAACAAAGGAAGACACAAAAGGTAGGTAAATGTGCAAACAACTCATTGTGAAGGTGACTCTGGAAGGGGATAGTAGGGTTGGCTTAGGGCTAGATACTGCTAAAGGTCACCAATCAGAAGTACAGTCTCAGGAGGCCTTGGATTGCAGTTTGGTATAGGATATTGGAGAAAATCAGGGAAGAAATGTAGAAAGGTTACAAAAAGAATAGTAAGCTATCCTTCCCCCACCTCTATGACCTAGTTGGGATTAAAAACAAGGTATCCAGTTAAAATGGCTCTCAGTTTTATCTTACTAAGGTTTTACAATGGACACACCTTAACCACATGAATCCAAGGCTCTTTCCCTATGCCTGCTCACCCACCCACAAAGGTATGAAGGCCCAGTGATAAGTTTGTTCCTTTCCATCCAGATGATGACTTTTAAATTTTCTCTGGCCTCTAAATCAACTGGCTAGGATGGATATAAACATATTTTTATTAGCTCTAACTATATTAAATACATCATTATAATACATCATGTTTATTATATTTGTCATATTAGAATGACAATATTTTTTGAACCATAACAAATTAATAACTTATAACCTGGGAGAAAGAGTTAACATACTGGATGACAGAATTAAGATTTAAAAAAAGGTGTTTGTTTTTGTTTTTTTTAACCCTTAACTTCTGTGTATTGGCTCATAGGTGGAAGAGTGGTAAGAGTGGGCAATGGGGGTCAAGTAACTTGCCCAGGGTCACACAACTGGGAAGTGTCTGAGGCTAGATTTGAACCTAGGACCTCCCATCTCTAGGCCTGGTTCTCAATCCACTGAGCTACCCAGCTGCCCCTAAAAAAAGGGTTTTTTTTGGTCAGTCAATAAGCAATTATTAAATGTTTACTATGTGCCAGGCACTGTGCTAAGTAAACACTAAGTAAATGAGTGGCAAAAGACATTTCATGCTCAAGGAATTTACGGTCAAAAAGGGCAAACAGACAAACCACTATGTATAAACAAAATAGAGTATAAATTGGAGATAATTAATAGAAGAGAAGACTAGAATTAAGGGGGATAAAGGAAGGGCATCTTGTAGTAGGTGGGATTTTAGATGAGTCTTGAAGGAAGTCAAGGAAACTAAAAGATGGAGATGAGGAGGGAAAGAATCCCAGGCAGGGGAGAAAGAATTCCAGTGAAAATGAAAATTTTGGGGGCAGCAAGGTGGCTCAGTGGATTTGAGAGCCAGGTCCAGATATGAGAGGTCCTGGGTTCAAATTTGACCTCATACTTCCTAACTGTGTGACCCTGGGCAAGTCACTTAACCCCCATTGCCTAGTCCTTACCACTCTTCTGCCTTAGAACCAATACACAACATTGATTCTAAGACAGAAGGCTAAGTGTTTAAAAAAATGAAAATTTCAATGAAAATGTTCAGGAGATGAAACATCACTTTTAAGGAACAACAAGGAGGCCAGCATTATTGGACTGCAGTTAGGAGAAGGGGGTAGAAGGTAAATGACTACTGGAAAGGTAGGAAGGGAACAGGTAATGATGGGATTTTTACAATATATATTTGATCCTAGATGGAAGCAAAAGGGAACCATAGCAATTGATTAAATAGTGGGAGAAGGGGTGACAGGCCTGTGCTTTAGGAAGATGAGATTGAAAAATTAATGAAGGGTGGACTGTAGTGGGAAAGACGAGGTAAGGAGTCCAAATAGTAGGCTATTGTAATAATTTAGGCATGAGGGGATGAAAGTCTGGTCTCCAAGGTGGTGGCAGTGTCAGAGGAGAGAAGGGGGCAAAGGCAAAAGATGTTATTAACGTAGGGGTAGACTTGGTAACTGATTGGATATGGGGAAGGTTAGTGAGAGTGAGGAATTGGGGATGACACTTGGATTGTGGGTCTAGATGACCAGGAGGACACTCTAGATAGACTATAGGAAAGTTAGAAAGAGGGTAAGATTTCAAGGGGAAAGATAATGAATTCAGTTTAGGACATTTTGAATTTAAGATGTCCAAGGGGTCTCCAATTCAAAATGGAAATGTGAGACTGTAGCTCAGAAGGGCTGGACAAGTAGATGACAATCATCTGCATAGAGAGGATAGTTGAATCCATTAGAATCAATGAGATTGCCACATAAACTAGCATAGAAAGAGAAGAGGGCCCAAGACAGAGAGTCTTAAGGGATACTCATGGATAGTGGGATTGATCTAGATGAAGATCTAGAAAATGAAACTGAAGAAAGGTCAGACAGGTAGGAGAACCAGGAGAGCAATGTCATGAAATAGCCTAAAGGGAGAAGATGGCCCATTAATGGAGGCTTTAGAGAAGGTACATGGTCAATTTATATAATGTAATAATAATAATTTACCTACCTTTTGTGTCTTCCTTTGTTAGCTCTTTGAGGGTAGGAAAAATCTCACTTGCTTGTGTTTGTATCCCCAGACTCAGCACAATGCCTGGCATATCAAATAATAACACTTTTTATTATAATAATATAATAATAACAAAAAGTAGCACTTTTAAGATTTGCAAAAAAAATACATGTTATTTGATCTTCCCAATAATTCTATGAGGTAGGTGTTATTACCCCCATTTTGTAGATGAGGAAACTGAGACTGAGAAGTCAAGTAACTTGCTCAGGATCACACAAGCATTACATTTGTCCTAAATTCCAGCTTTCTCTTGGAGCTCTTGAGTGTTTCTTCTCTTAGCAGGACCAGTATATTAGAGAATCCCAGAATTCTATTTCTAGCAGGAGGGTATCCTGGGCAGCCTGGTCCCAGCCTTTTTGTCATAAAAGTGTTTCTCAGGCAATACCAACCTCAGAGATTGGCTTTTGAGTTTTCCCAATTGATCTAATCTTCTTTTGAGAGAATTTCCTTCCCATACCGTCTCTGAAAGAAAGCCCTCAGTGCTGAAGGAAACTAGATTTTAGACCATTTCCACAGTTATTTGGCAGTGTGGAAGTTTCCTGCCTGGCATTTGAATTTTCTTTTAGGAGAGTGCAAGCTTTTATATTGGTACCATAAGTCTGGGTGCATGTATGAATCTCTGTGTGGTTATAAAGAGGCTCACCAAAACATCAAAGTATTGCCTGCTACTACCTGCCTTGCAACCCAAAGTTCAATTTCCTTCTGAGGGGAGCCCAAACCATAGATGAGTCTAAAGAACTTCAGAACTCTGTGGAAAACTGAGATAAGTGAATTTTATTTATGAGTTATGCATCCTTTCTGTCTTTTTTTGTACTTTTTATGAGTGCCAGTCTACCTTCTGCACTTTCTGCAGGATGAAATAAAGTCTGTATTGAACCCAATACATGCATTTGTTTGCTTGAGTGCTTTTGCAGGAGCTGGAGACTCCTTTTGTCCCCACTTGTGGAGGCCTATACGTATAATAAGGCATGTTCTGAGATTTTCTTAAACTTTGAGTGAAGCATAATGTGCCAAAGACTTAGTGATGTTTTAGGGAAGATCCAAGATCAAACTTACTCTTTGTAAACTTTGACTTTGAGGGCCCCTGACCTCCTGTCAAGTTGGGTTTATCAATATTTAGCTTGGGAACCTCCACTGTTTTAGACTTTAGCTTGGGCAGTATCTAGTAATTCTCTCCCTCCTCCCAGATATTTCTATTGCCCATGAGATATACAGATACCTATACATACATTTACTTATTATATGTACATATACTATATATACACATAAAATAAATAGGTTTAAAGTTGATTACCAGAATGTTGTTTTTTTTTAAGATCTTAAGAATTGGTACTAAGTATTGGTTCCAAGGCAGAAGAGCAAGGTCTAGACCAGTGATAGGCAAACTTTTTTTAATTTTTATTTTGAATATTTTCCCATAGTTACATATTTCATGTTCTTTCCCTCTCCCCCCAAACCTCCCTAACCCCCCTTAGTTGACACACAATTCCACTGGGTTTTACATGTATCATTGATCAAGATCTAATTCCATATTATTGATAGTTGGACTAGAGTTATTGTTTAGTATCTACATCCCTAATAATATCCCCATCAGCCCATGTGTTCAAGCAGTTGTTTTTCTTCTGTATTTCTCTTCCCACAATTCTTCCTCTGAATGTGGCTAGTTTTCTTTCTCATAAGTCCCTCAGTCTTGCTCTGGATCCTTGCATTGTTGCTAGTAGAGAAGTCCATTATGTTATATTGTACCACAGTGTATCAGTCTCGATGTACAAGGTTCTCCTGGATCTGCTCCTTTCACTCTGCATCAATTCCTGGAGGTCATTCCAGTTCACATGGAATTCCTCCAGTTCATTATTCCTTTGAGCACAATATTCCATCACCAACAGATACCACAATTTGTTCAGCCATTCCCCAATCGAAGAACATTCTCTCATTTTCCAATTTTTTGCCACCACAAAGAGCGTGGCTATAAATATTTTTGTACAAGTCTTTTTCCTTATGATCTCTTTGGGGTATAATCCAAGCAGTGCTATGGCTGGATCAAAAGGCAGATAGTCTTTTAAAGCCCTTTGAGCATGATTCCAAATTGCCATCCAGAATGGTTGGATCAATTCACAACTCCACCAGCAATGCATTAATGTCCCAATTTTGCCACATCCCCTCCAACATTCATTACTCTCTCTTTGTCATTTTAGCCAATCTGCTAAGTGTGAGGTGATACCTCAGAAATGTTTTGATTTGCATTTCTCCAATTACTAGAGATTTAGAACACTTTCTCATGTGCTTATTGATAGTTTTGATTTCTTTATCTGAAAATTGGATAGGCAAACTTTTTAAAGAGGGGTCCAAAGGAAAGGAAATGCTCATCTGTCAGTCTGTTTCTAAGGCAACTGTTTCGAAGTTTCATTGTATTGTATCCTACTCATTGTATTCGTCCTGCGGCTGGATAGAACATTTCAGGGGGCTGCATCTGGCCTGCCAGCAGACCATCACTGGTCTAGGCAATTGGAGTCGACTTCCCCCAGGGTCATACAGCTAGGAAGTATCTGAGGTCACATTTGAACCTAAGACCTCCCATCTCCAGGCCTGGCTCTCTGTTCACTGTGCCACCCAGCTTAGCTGCTCCCACAGTGTGTTACGACAAATATATGATCTTTCATTATTTAGTTGTTCCTAGTTGTATATCTTGTTTCCCCAACAAGACACTTCCTCCTTTAAAGGACAGGTACCTCCTTTTGTGCATCTAACTCCCTTAAATTTTCTTCTTCCTCCTTTTACCCAAGCATCTAACAAAAATCAAACAAAAATTTCTAACAACTCAACTTGCCCAAAAATAGAGTGGGTGATTTCATGAGCTGATTTACAAGAGGTATTCAACTGTGTGACCATCTGTCTGAATTTCTACATTGGGTAGGAGGTTGAAGTAAATGAGGTTTTCTTTCCTTCCCTTGCTTCATTCCTTCCTTCCTTTTTTCCCTTCCCTTTTTCTTAGAATCAATACTAAATATCAGTTCAAAGTAGAAGAGAGGTAAGGCCTAGGCAACTGAGGTTAAGTCATTTGCCCAGGGTCATCCACCTAGGAAGTGTCTGAGATCAAATTTGAATCTAAGATCTCCCATCCCCAGACCAGGAGCTTTATCATTGAAACACCTAGCTGTCCCTTCAAGGTTTTTCTTCAATTCTTTCACATATTTGTTGAATAGATTTTCTAAACTGAATCCTTTGATAGGCTCTGGACCACTATCTAAAAGTAGATAGAAAGGCAAAAAACAGTGCAAAATGTTCTTCTGGATCAGTAGTAATTACAAATTAGGGCTACATGAATGTGATGCACTAGACAGAGAATTAGCAATTTTCACTCAGAAATTACATATCCCAGAAGCCTATGGAGAGCTTAGCAGCTTTTAGTTCTCTTGCTTTAGAAGGCCACAAGAATTTGAAGAGAAACAAGAAATGAGCTAGGAGACTGGGGCAAACAAGCCAAAGATTATGACACATGTAAAACCCAGTGGAATTGCTCCTTGGCTATGGGAGGGGGTTGGGAGGAGGGAAGAGAAAGAATATGAATCATGTAACCCTGGAAAAATATTCTAAATTAATTAATTAAATAAATAAACTTTTTAAAAAAGAGCCAAAGATTGAGATTGGGAAGGGAAAATGACTGAGCCTTGTACCTGATATTCAGTTCCAAGGTTTCTGTATAGAGAAGCAATAACATTCCATACAATGTTCTGCATCTCTCTCTCTCTTAACCCTTACCTTCTGTCTCAGAATCAATACTGTATGTTGGTTCCAAGGCAGAAGAGCAGTAAGGTCTTGATAATGGGAGTTAAATGACTTACCCAGGGTCACACAGCTAAGACTGCATCCCTTTTGCTGTCACTTGGTTCTATTATGAGTGTCCTTGGCCTACAGTACTCTATGAGAAACCCAGCATACCAATGTTGCTGTTTCTGATGCTACACTCATCTTGCTGTGAATGAATTGATATATGCAGATCCTGGTGTGTTGCAGAGGTAACAGATTAAACCCAGAATGGCTTATCAAAAACTGAGACAATGATCCTTTCCAGATGATTCACAAGGAGAGGGGTGGCCCTGGGAAATGAGTGGTAAAAGTGTTGTTGCTTAATTATTTGTTATTTACTATGCATTCTACTTTTAAGTAAAAGCCCTTTGCCTTACTATGATATTACATGATTAATTGTGACAGCAGAAATAGGGGCCTATGAACTGTAGACTAAAACAGAAAATCCTCTCCTTGAGTACTCTGGAACCAATAGTAGTCAACATTAGAGGGCCCTTTGCGCTACATGTAGTTTTAGAATAAGGCTAGCAGTTTAAGGACAAATTAGGTTCATAGAGGACAAGTTAAGAGCAATGTCTCATATTTCTTCGCCAGCCATCAATAAGTTACTAGTAACAACAGGCACAATCTCCCCAATTAAGATCTATTCCCTTAAGACAATGGGGAGAGCCATGGCAAAGGGTTCCCCTATTTTGGTAGGGACAGGAATTTGGGAAGTGGGTTCCAGTAGGATAAAGATGATAGAGAAGGGAAAGGTAGGATTTAGTTGGGACTAGGATTAGGGACACTAAGGCAGTTGACTCCAGGGGTGTCTATGCTGACTTCTTCAGTTGAGTGTGCCTTTTGGTAGCCCTCTGAGACATAGAGAGGCAGGGAAAGAACTTCTAGATACATTTATTCAAACATCTTTTGTCTGGCACCCTCCACTTCCAACTAATCCTTTCTCCATCTTTCTCTTGGTTTAAGATACTGCTGCAGCTATCAGTAGTTGTCCTTCAGTGGTCCTCCAGGTTTATCAATGCTTTAACTGTGAAAAGAATAGGCTGTGAGATTGGGGTTCTCTAGTTATCCTGAAGAACATAAACCCTGAATGAGGACTGCATTTGTTGGGTTTAGGGTCCCCACATCAAGTTGAATTTAATTTTTTATGTGTGTGGCTCCACATTTTTGCTTGGGTTTATCATGTACAATGGAAGCTAATCTTGGATCTGTCTTTTGATGTCTACTTCAAGTTAATGCCAGGAACTAGAGAGGCAAGTTTACTACCCTCTTCTTTTCACTAAACAAACTAGGATCCTCAAAGCAAGATAAAAGAGATGGAGGAGTTGCAAAAGAGTAGAGGCAAAATTTTGAAGTAATCAAAGTTTGGCAGCCACTCACTGTTGACTTCTTGTTTCCCTTATACCTAGTGTGTCCAGTGCTTGTATGCATTCTCCTGGCTATGCAATCTACTCCTGTAGTCCCACAACTTCTTCAGGTTCCCTTATTCTCCTTCGGATTGTATAGGACACTAACTGGGTGGCCTTAGCTCTCTTACTTTAGAGCTCAGGGCATGGTCCCAAGTCTCTACTGGGTTCCATTACGGGTACTTTCTGAAGTTCTCCCATCTGGACTCAACTATTTTAGTGTTACGCTCTCAAATCCCCTTATTCTCCTTCCCTAATCCTGCTGTAGTCCTAACCTTGATCTGGAATTTTGCTTCTTGATTGCTGGGATGGGATCTGAAAAGCTGAGTGGCCAGAAGAGAGAAGCCATTTTGCAAACTACTAACTGAGCTGAATTAATTTCTGTATTTAAGTCTTTGTATTGACTTCTGTGTAGCATTCAACTGCTTTGAACTTAAAATTTATGAGGGAACAGAGGTCCCTCAAACCAATGGTTTAAGTACCTCTTGGTTAAGTAATTGTTACTGGACCCCAGATGCTTCTTACCTGCAAATTCTTGTAGCTGTTTGCGTTCTTCTATGTTGTGTTGAAGCTTTTCTAGTAATTCAAAGTATCGAAAGAGTGAATCTCGGGGCCAAACCACCTCCTCGCCATGGTCTGTATCCATCAATCCAGGGAGATTCTGGTGCACATGGGTCTCCCAGTCTACCTGCCCTGTATTCTCAAGGTTCACTGTAGGGAAGAGCTGTTTTTGAGAAACACATCTGGAGTACGGGATAGAATTAAGTATAAGGGGAGATGACCAACAGGTGTTAAAGGGGAAAATGGAGGAGGAATGTGAGAGATAAAAGGGTATAACACTTTAGTGTCAATATCCAAATAGAGAAACCTCAGAAAGAAAATGCTAGAATGTTTAGTTCTGAATGGAAAGCAGTTCACCTCACCTGAGGCTTTTTGAGGTAGAGTCTCTCCTTCTGTTGGGACAGGTGTAGGAATCTGAACTACAGACTTTGGTAATGTCGCTTGTGTCTGTGTTTTAACTGGGTCAGCCTTGTTATTTCTATGGAAAAAGGTGACTTTTATTGCTTGAGCTATATCCAGAAAGTATGACTTCTGGTATACTCCTACTTCTTGAACTCATCTTTAGACACTGTAGCTGAGATTTTAGGTCATAAATAGGGTAAGGTCCAACGTTTTCACAGAATTAAGGCCTGAGCACTTAGGATTTCAGTCTGTCACTATCAGCCCATATTTTATAGAGTTATCCTTGCCTCTCACACCTAGTCTGTCTTCCAAACCCACATCCATCCTCATATCTACCATCCCCATCTATGTCCCCAAGTCCTGCTCCCATCTCCACAGCCCTATCACTTCCCATTTTTCCTATATTTCCCACCCCCAACCTCCATTTCTACTATGCATTCCCCAATTTTGTTTCCCCTGCCCTGACACTCAGCTTTGTCTGTCTACTTCCTCATTCTTTACCAGCCCCCTTTATCTTTGTTCTCACTCATTAATGCACACTCCTTACCCCACATATTTGTTGTCTAAATCCTCCTCTGAGGACTGCTGCTGTCTCCTGTTGATAAGAGAACAGAGAATGAAGGGAATTGCACTGGAATCTACCTGCTGAAAAACAAAGAGGGGAATAAAGGATGGAATTCAGGCCATATGAGAGGACATTGGGTAAAAATGGTCGGAAAGGAATAGAATATGCTAAGGTGAAAGGCAGGGAAAGATTTGATGCATAGGTACTTCTTAATGGCAAATCTGGGGATTGAGAGCTGGGCAGAAGACAGATCAGGAAGAGGCAAAAAGGAGGCTTGATTAGAAGTTGGGAGAGGGAGGGAGGTCAAGGGATCCTTGAGAGGCCAAAGTTGGCTTTGAGAACAGAGAGGGAGGGTGGTGGACCTTTTGATGATTTGGCGCTTGAACATGTCTGCTTTCTGCTGCACCTCCATATGTGTTGCCTGCTCGTTGATCTCATTCCTGATTGCCTGGAAATTTGTAACTGCCACAAAAGGCCATGAAGGAATTGGGTTGGGTGAATACTGAAACAGACTAAGAAAAGCTGGGAGAGGCTGGAGGACCAAAAGAAATATACCATCCAGACCCAGTTCCTTCTTACCACATCCAGCTCCTTTTTTACCCTCAATCACTCAACACTGGTCCTTTAACCCTCCTTCCCAAGTTACCCCTTTCCCCAAGCTTCTCTGACCATATAGGTACTCTCCCCAACCCTGCCCTATAACCCTTGCTTACCCATCATAGCTACTATGATGTTGCGGAAGATGATGGCGCCAAGCAACAGCCAGAGGACAACATATATACTACTGAATGTTTTATTTACTTCAGTCACCTTCCAAGTATCCTGAAGCAGTTCATACCAGTGATCCAGGGTGAAGAGGATGAACACTGACACCACAGAGTTGGGCATATCCCTATAGAAAGGATATGGGGAATAAAAAAAGAATAAGGAATAGAGACAAGAAACTAGACTTCTCAAGAACAAAAGCCAGGACCCCAGAGTCATACCTTTGAAACATTTCTAACTCTACCATTCTTTAATTTGCTTACCTAATCATCCCTCAGTTTGTATTTGTATAGCTACACTTTTTTCTCTAAGTGAATAATCCAGCTCTTATCCTATTTAACTTCATCTTATTCCTCTCACTTGCCAAATTCTCCACTGGGGACTCCATCTAATATATCACCTGCAAATTTAATAAATCTTTATTCATCTTAGTTGTGAAAAGACATGTAAGTATCTATGTATAAGTAATGTGTATTCCATGTTTATAAATAACTCCATCACTAAATTGTTGCAAAAGGTCTCACACAAAGGTGATTCTTCCCCCATCTAATTTCTCTTTTAGTTCCTTTCAACTTCCTGAAAATATTAATGCTGAATAAAATGAGACTTTGAATCTAATGATAACAGTAACTGAAATCTGTATAATAATTTTAAAGGTTGTGTTTTGCTTTGCATTTACAATTTCATTTAAAAATTTATTTATTACTTAGAAGTGGGCAGCTAGGTGGTGAAGTGGACTCTGGCCTGGGCAAGTCTTAACCTGTTTTTCTCAGTTTCCTCGTCTATAAAATGAGCTGGAAAAGGAAATGGCAAATTACTCCAGTATTTCTATCAAGAAAATCCCAAATGGGGTTACAAAGAGTCAGACACAACTGAAAAGTGACTAAACAATAATGACTTAGAAGTAATCACTAGGGACCTTACTACAAGACTATTGGGCTGAGCTATGACTACTTTCCGGTAAGCCTTGTACCTTATACATACAAGATAACTTTCCTCAGATTTAAATGAACCATCTATTAGCAATCAGAGAATATCTGAACATTTTCACAGGGGATAAATGAATATAACTTAAGATGTCAAGAAGTATGCTTGGTATAGTCTATGTGATGTGTAATCTAGACTGTACCTAGAGTGCATATTGTTCCCTAACTCTATGGAGAGGTCTTTCTGTACTCAAGATCACAGCCAATATCACTTATTATTTATATTCTCCAACCCTCCCCTCCCACCCCCACCTTGCTACATTCTCCAGTTCTTATGTCTGTGGTCTCAAACTTCACCTCTTTTTTAGTTCTGCTCCCTAGTTCCACCCCAGGTTCCCTTTACCTCCCCCAGATTTGCCCTTGGTCCTGCCTACGTGAAGAACATCTGGAAGGTCAGGTCCTGACGGTCTGAGCGGGTATAACCCTCAAAGAAGTAGATGCCACACAAAGCAAAAATGTAGAAGAAAATAAGCAACAGCGCCAGGACGAAGGTCATAGTCTAGAGGCCATGATCAAAGGATAGTTGAATTAGGCCAGACCAGTCTCTCCCAACAACCCAACTCAGTCCCACCCAGGCATCTGACAATATGATCCTCATTTCCAGTCATGGACCTATTCCTTTCCAAATTATGGCAATCCAATCACCAACCCACTTCTGTCCAATAAGGTATTGGCCATTTGGCCCATTCATCTACCCCCTCCTCTCCTTCATATTTGGCTCCAACTTCCCACATTACCCCTTTTCCTTGGTTTTTGCAGTTATTACCTTAAGAGCCCTGACAAGGGCCAGGATGATGACGCGAACTTGACGGAATCGTGCAAAGAGTTTGAGTGACCGTAACACCCTGAAGATACGTAACAACTGCAGCCACATTGAGTCACCTGAGACCCCTATCAGCACCACCACCTCAGGAAGTGTTGACTGTGGGCACCACACAAGTTTTGAGCAAAGTACTGCTGTTAGATACTCTTCCCCAAATATTACCTTTCAGACTCTGTTTTCTCCTCCTCCACCATGCCTACCCCACAACCATTGTTCCCTGAGATATCTCTAGAACATTGTTTACCAAGTTCTCTTTCTGGGATGTTTCCTCCTTCATTAAGCACTATTTCTAGGCATGACCTACCCAGCTCCTAGTTTTCAGAAAAGTAGGAAAGTTGAGGGAAGCAGCAAAGTATCCAAGTTTCTTTTCTTTGTATGACCCAACTATTAACCTCAGATAACTTGCCTAAATCCATCTCCTACTCTAGATTCTTGTAGGCTGCTTCTTCCTTTCCTAGGCTCATATCTTGAATATCCCCACATCCCCTTTTTTAAACCCTTACCTTCTGTCTAAGAGTGCTAAGTATTGGTTCCAAGAGTGGCAAGGTCTAGACATTTGTCCAGGGTCACATAGCTAGGAACTGTCTGAGGCCACATTTAAACCCAGGACCTCCCATCTCCAGGCCTGGCTTCTCTATCCACTGAACCATTTAGCTGCCCCTGAATATCACTTTTAATCTTACCATTACAGTGACAAAGAAGTCAAAGACACTCCAGGCATTTTTCCAGAAATCGAAGAAACTGTATAGCCACATAAGGAGGATTTCAAATATGAAGACAAACAAGATGAACCAAGATCCCACCTCCAGAGCCATCATTGCTGGCAACATTTTGATGTCTGTGGTATTCACTATCTCTATACAAAAGAGGCAGGAATAAAGGTCAAAGGGAAGGGTATAAAAAGGGTTTGCCAAATGACTTAAATAAAACACAGCTATCATATATATAAACTAAACTTCTTGTCAATGTGTTGTCTCACTTTCCTTAGGCAGCTAGGTGGCACAGTGGATAGAATGTTGAACTTGGTACTCTTACTAGCTGTGATCTTGGCAAGTCATTTAAATTCTCTCAGCCTTAGTTTCCTCATCTGCAAAATAGGGATAATAAAAGTACCTACCTCACAGGGCTATTGTGAGGATCAAGTGAAATAACTATAAGGCCCTTAGTACAGCATCTAGCACATCATAAATACTATAAAAATGTTAGATGTTATTATTACTCCTCTTCTCATTTGTAATTCTATTGTCACACTGAAAGGGGAAAGCACAAATCCCTGCCACCAGCTGCTGCCTCATACCTGACTGATGGACAATTTTTAAAGATAAAAGGGAACTGAGGTCACTTCATCCACTTTAATTTTGATAGAAAAGAAAACTGAAGCCTAGAGAGATTTATTGACTTGCCTAAGATCACACTGTGGAGAAGCAGGGAATAGTGTGGTGCAGTGGCAGGGATGGGGGAATTGGAGAGCCAGATTTGGTATCAGAAGCCTTTGGTTCAAGCATCTTTGCTATTAATGTGTAGCATTAGGTAAGTCACTGTATTTCTGGGTTTCAGTTTCCTAAATTATAAACTGAAGGGCTTGAAAGCTTAGACATTTTCTAGTTCAACTCCATTACAAATAAGGAAACTGAGACTTAGAAAATCCCTTAACCTCATTCTTCTTATCTGCAAAATGATAATACTTGCACTAATAGGCTTATTATGAGGAGATTGCTTTGAAAACTTTCAAGTGGGGGGCATCTAGATGGCTCAGTGGATAGAGAATTGGGCCTGGAGACAAGAAGTCCTAGACTCAAAAGTGGCCTTGAAACACTTTCTAGCAGTGTGAGCCTGGGCAAGTCACTTATCCCCAAATGCCTAACCCTTACCTGTCTGTTGTAGAGTTGTTATTAGAACAGAAAGTAAAGGTTTAAAAAAAGAAGAGAACAGAAAAAAACCATTAAAGTGTACTTTCAAAATACAAGCCATTATTCAGATAATGAAACATCAAATTTTGATCTAAAATCCTAGGAATTCTTCAGCTCAATTTAGAAAGTCATAAAGACGCTAAAAAAAAATTGAGCTAAGAGTTCTAGAAAAAGTCACAATGACCTCTAGATTAGGACAATAAGGTATCTGTAAAATGGTTGTGTTTGAATACTGGACTATATTTAGGAGTAGTTATCTTGAGGAGTGGGTAGCAGATTTGAGTTAATTTCTTCTTCTAAACATGCCAGGCAGTTCATATGCTTTAAGACCAATATTTCCAGGATAGAGGACTGTCTCCTTCTCCCTCTCAGTCCTAGAAGCTATACAAAATGCAAATATATCACAGAACACTAGACAAATACCAGATTGGCTTCAGGGACAATCAGCTAGTTGGTCAACAAGTGTTTTTATTAAGCATCCTTTACATGCCAGGCACTGTGCTAACTAAGCTCTAGGAATACAAATAAAATCAAAAGACAATCCCTGCCCTCAAGCTCACAATCTAATGGAGCTGACAAGAAAATAACTGTACAAACATGTTATCTACAGAACAAATAGGAAATAATCAACAGTGAGAGGAAGCACTGAAATTAAGAGGGTGGAGAAGGCTTCCTGTAGAATGTGAGATTTTGGATGGCTTGTGAAGAGTACACGTTGAGGTATAAGGCATAGAAGACTAGAAATATGAGGAAGGGGGATGGGGATTGCACTAAACTATGAAGGGGGTTGATGCTCTTTGAACATCAAACAAGATTTTTTATCTGATCTTAAGAGGAAAGTGATAGAGAGCCCAATTGTAATAATGGAGAGATCAAGCACATGATTATTTG
Source organism: Gracilinanus agilis (assembly GCF_016433145.1). NCBI lineage: Eukaryota > Metazoa > Chordata > Mammalia > Didelphimorphia > Didelphidae > Gracilinanus > Gracilinanus agilis. The sequence continues at coordinate 525,004,810 of NC_058131.1, read as the reverse complement.
TAGATATGTTCTAATAATAACTTATAGTAATACTCTTTGCATTTATATAATGCTTTAAGGCATATAAAGTTGTTGGGAGTTCTTTTAATTTATTTGCTGTTTTTATCACGATAGCCTTGGGAGAGGAATATTCTTATTTACATTTTACAGATGAGGAAATTGAAGCTCTGGAAGGTTTAATGACCCATCTCTGGATTATAAAGTATTAGAAATGGCATTTAAACTTAGATCTTTGGACTCTAAAAATCAGTCTTCTTTCCCCTATGCCATAAAGCACAATTTGCAAAATCACTTAAAATCCTGCTTATATAATCACCAAGGGAAATTTCTTATGGAGGATATCTGTATGACATCTCCTCAAAAGGTTAGGGGGGTAAACCAACCTCTTTTGTTTCCATTTATAATCCATTTTGCATCCATCATGTATCAATTTATCTAAACTCAGCCTGCATTATAGCTCACTGAAAATTACTAGGGGCAGCTAGATGGCTCAGTGGATAGAGTCAGGTGTAGATATGGGAGGCCCTGGGTTCAAATGTGGCCTCAGATACTACCTGTGTGACCCTGGGCAAGTCACTTAACCTCTGTTGCTTAGCCTTTACCAATCTTCTGCCTTGGAACCAATATACAGTTTTGATTTTAAGATGGAAGGTAATTTTTTCGTTTAAAGAAAGTTACTGAGATTTACTTTTACTTGTGTAAAGTTTTATTTCATTTTTAAAGGGTCTCTTTTCTTTCTGGATTCAGTGGCTAAGTTTATGTTCACCCTATTGATAGCCTTTATGATTTTAAAGTCCTATTCTGAGGTCCTGTTGTGATATGGAGGAGATCTTGGGTCCTCGAAGGTTATGCCAATAGGCAAGTAGTATTCTAATATATATATTTTGTTTCCCCAGGCTAGTCAGTATTTTGAGGGCCAGGACTGTTTTCTTTTTGTTTCTCTAGTAAAAAACTGGTTATTGCTGTGGAAATCGTTTTTATGTTACCTGCCTATGTACAATCAGATCACTGATGTATTATAACAAAGTTTAAAATTAATATCAAACTTTTAAGAATAAAAATAAGAGGATAATATTAACTTCAATTAAGCCAATTGCAATATAACCATTTAAATCAACTATTGATGTTGAAAAACAAGGAATGATTAGAAAAACAAATACTAACACAGACTAACTATCATTGAGTAAGGAAGTTTTAACATGTGATTACCATGAGGCAAAAAGTACTTGAAATTCTTGCCAAGCAACAAGATGTCAGCCAAGAGAAATGCTAGTTTAGAATACAAACCTGCTTACAATATTTTATAGAGGAGGAAATGGAAGATTATAAGCTATATTGCCTCATAAAACAATAAAAAATAGTAGGTATAAAAAATAAATTTGCAGAAAGTGTGGTGAAAGATCCAACTAATTAAAATTACCCTGAGGGTATTTAATGATGAAACTGTAAGAAGGAAAATGGACAAAAATTGAAAATATATAAGTAACAAGAGTGTGCTACAACCAGCTTATATTGTACAACCACTGGTGGGGTGGTGTTGTTTTGTTTTGTTTTTTCCCCAAAGGGTCTATGAGGTATGAGTTGCAAGGTGTGTTTTGCCTCAGCCAAAGTTGTTTTACCTAATTTTTACCTAATTTATATACCATCCTCAGAATACACTTTGCCATATTTAGCTACTAAATTCTCTTAAAAAAATTTTTTTGTATTTGGACCTAAACTAACATTTGTCAATGGAATCAACAGAATAAATTTCAACATTTGTTTCCTGGGGGGTGTCTGTGTTTAACTTCTTATATATTCTGGATTAAATACATTTTTTCTGAAAGCAAAAAAAAAAAAAAAAAAAAAGAGGGGGGCAGCTGGGTAGCTCAGTGGATTGAGAGCCAGGCCTAGAGACAGGAGGTCCTAGGTTCAAAACTGACCTTAGATACTTCCTAGCTGTGTGACCCTGGGGAAGTCACTTAAACTCCATTGCCTTAAACAAACAAAAAAACTTCAGTTGATTGTTAAGTTTTCACTAGGAACATTTATACCTCAGAAATCAAAGTAAATGCTATAAAAAGGTCCTAATTTCTTGCTTTTTGATGGTCTTGACTTGAAAAAGTGATGAAAAAACTATAAATAATGAACATTAAATCTGAATTCATGCATAAATTTTTTTTCTCCAGAGAGCTAATTAAACCATTTTCCAATATGACAAACTCTTTTCACCAAGACAATAAGCCACCATCTTTGGACTCTAACATTGCAGTTCAAAATGTACTGTAGAAGGAAGTAGAAATGACATTGAAGGAAACAAAAATGAGAAGAATAGATGGCAGTGGGAAATCTATTCTGGAGGCAATACTACTTAAATGATTTCCACAGTAATCAGTGTTCTAATTGCTAAATCCAAAGGCATTTTTTTAGTCTTTATTTTTACTTGCCTACTTTTTAGTTTTTGACACTACTGCCTACCCCTTCTTCCTAGATATTTTTCTCTTCCCTTGTCTTCCATAAAACTTTCTCCTTGGTCCTCCTCTTACCTCTCTGAATTCTTCTGAGTGTCTTTTTCTGGAGTATCATTCATCTCTTAATCAATAAGCATGTGTCCTGGAAGGCAGAACCAAGATGGCAGAGAAGGTACAGGGACCTATCTTATTTCTACCAAATTATTCTCCAAAAAAGCAATGATATAATGCCTCAAAAATGGATTCTGGAGCCACATAACCCACAAAAACACTAGATGAAGTAATTTTTCAGCCCAAAACTTAGAAGGCCAGGAAGAGGGATCTAGTGCATGGAGTGGAGGTGGAGTACAGAGTGCCAGAGAAGGCCCTACCAAGGCAGCAGGCTTTGCAGCTGAAGCAGCAGCCAAGGATTCTGGAACTCTCAACTACAGATGGTAAGGAGGGTTGAACTCAGGAGGAGATTACAGGGGTCTCTTTGCTGGTTCTGAGTGCAAGACTCTCATCAAATTGCCCTTACCCAAAATCAGGTTGCAGTCCTGGCGACCAGTCTCAGGGTGAGGAGGACACCAGTACTTGCAGCCACAAGAGTGCTTGGGGTTACTCACAGAACAGAGCACATATGGGAAAGTATTCAATACATCTCTCTTTACATCATACCACTTTGGAAGAACTGAAAGCAGATAGATTCCCAGTGCCAGCTCTGAAGGCAGCTGCACAAAGAACCCAAAGCTTGGAACAGTGCTCCCTTCACCACAAATACAGAGCTCAACTTAACAGTTCTTTAAACTAAAAGAAAAAGATAGGAAAATGAGCAAACACAGGGAGATGATTCTTGTAATGCCCAAGAACTTTGTCATCAATTAGGGCAGTAAGAAGGAATATATGTAGATAGAGGGCAAGAGTCTGAGCTGAATAATTGGGAAGAAATAATATTTTAAAAAAGAAGGATGTGTTCTGAAGATTTTTTTCTTTCTTTTCTCTACAGTCTGCTTTTGCATCAGCTTCCTGGGTTCATTTCTGTGCATATGACTGCCAAATCTATTTATCTAGCCCTAATCACTTTCTTGAACCATAGTGCTACATCATCAATGGCCTTGTTGGACATTTTTACCTATATGTCCCATCACCAATTCAAATTTGACATGTCCAAACCAGAATATATTATTTCCCCCAATAAACTCACCCCTTTAAACTTCCCTATTTCTGATGAGGGAATGCTATCTTTCTAAATATCAAGAATATCACAATCTATCATTTCTCATAACCAATAAGTTGTCTACTCTTACTGATACTACCTCTACAACATCTCTTTTAATTTGTCCCTTTTTCTCATTTTATGGCCATTACCTCTTAATTAGTCTCCTTGCTTTAAGTCTCCCTCATCTCTAAAACATATGACACATAACTGGCCTGGGTCTGAATACATCATGACTTCCTATTGCCTCTAGAATAAATTAAAAACTTTTCAGAATGGCATTCAAACTTTTCACAATTCAATTCCCAGTCACAATGTGGCTACTTTCCTAGACTTGTTTCATGTTACTTCTCCTTTAATTTACTGTGATCCAAATTGGCATCCTAGCTGTCTCCTTTACCTGGAATGCAGGTCCTCCTTATCTTTGCCTCCTATTATCTGTTGCTTTTTTTCCTAGGCTTAGCTCAAGTATCATCTCCAGCAGGAAGCATCTTTATTTATTTATTTAGTTTTAAACCCCTTACTGTGTATTTATTCAAAGGCAGAAGAAAAGAAAGGCTAGGCAATAAGGGTTAAGTGACTTGTCCATGGTTATACAGCTAGGAAATATCTGAGGCCACATTAGAACCCAGGTCTTCCCATCTCTAAGCCTGGCTTTCAATCCACTGAGACATCAAGCTGCCTGGCTTTCCCACCCCTACTCCGAGCAGGAAGTCTTTTAGGTACTCTGATACGCTCTTTCTCTCCCTCCAAATGTTAGTACTTTCTTTTTCAAATTACATGGCATTTATCTGTTTATATATTGTAGTCTGCCAGGAAAATGTTAGCTCCTTGAGAACAGAAACTGGTTCAATTTTGTCTCTGTTCTCTTGGCATTGATACTAAGTATCAGTTCCAAGGCAGAAGAGTGGTAAGGGTTAGGCAGAAGGGGTTAAGTGACAAGCCTAGGGTCACACATCTAGAATGTGTCTGAGGCCAGATTTGAACCCAGGACTTCTGGATTCCAAGTCTGGCTCTCTATGCACTGAGTCATCTAACTGCGTCTCTCTCAGCACTTTGTTTATTATTATTATGATTATTATTAAAGATAGTGTTTAATAAGCATTTGTTAAACTGAAGATAAGTGAGGTGATGGTGAGGGTACCTAAGCTGCCCTAGATGGGATCAAATCATCAGGCCTGGATAAATTACAGTCCAGGGTGCTAAAAAAAACTGGCTGCAATTATTGGTCTGCTAATAATGATCTCTGAATTATATGTCGAGTGATTTCCCCCAAAAAAATCATAAAGTATTAGAGATAGGCAAATGTCCTGTTTTTCAAATAAGGGAAATGGGTGGAATCTGATTATATTGATAATGGTATTATCATCCATGAATTTGCTAAATTGGTCTTCCTTTCTTCAGTCCCCAACAGGCTACCTATGCTTATGAAATACTGCACATTTTATTTTCCTAAGCTTCCCTGCCCTTATTTCAAGATCTTTATGGTTTTCCTATTCTTTTTGTGTTCCCCATTCTAAAAGGCTTGTTTATCTGTCCCACCCTAATATTAACTTGTTTCAGGAAATCCTAAACAAATTCAAAGGGAATTGTCTCCCAAGCCCTTCCCTCCTCCAATCACTCCAAGGTCTTACCTATTTCAACCATGAGTAAAATGGTATTCAAAAAGATGAGGAAGATAATAAGGTTTATGAAGGGACGTTCTGCTTCCCATTGAGGAAAAAAATGTCCAAAGTAGAGTCAATGCAGTTGGCATGTTTAAATTCAGGGTAGAAGTGGGAATCAGGTCAAGTTTGGGGCTGGAGAAGCCAACATGTGTGTGTGTGTGTTAGAGGGATGTAGAAAGTATATAAGAGGGTAGAAGCTGGGCTAGGGGAGAAAGTTGGGTCCCCTAGCTAAGGAGTGGGAGTAGAAGATGCTTTATTGTAACTAAAAGGATACTTTCAATGACCCAGCCAGCCCAGAGAGAAAGAGGGGCCCATCGATTACAGCGCACCCTGAGTCGACATTGCTGCCTCTGAGAGAACAGGATTCGGTCATGCCCAGGCTTGATAGTGAAGCGGACAAGATGTTGATGGTCTCCTTGCATCATTTTTCTCATTTTAGAAGGATCTGTGGTGAGTATTTTCAGAGGAAAGGAGATAAAGAGGCAATGAGGAATTGCATTTAGGATTGAGGGACAAATTAATCAGTTTTGGGGCAGGTCTAGATCCTTAAACTGAGGCTTAACAGCCTGAACTAACGTTCAGCTTATCCTGTTACTCTTTATTGCAATAGTTAACTATCAAATTGCTTCGAGTAAGAATATTAGCATTTAGTTTTGAAGTGGCCTGAAATATCCCACAAACCTGCCAAGTAGCTGAATACAATCAAAAGAACATGGAAACAATAACTAGTTGATTAGAATGGGGCTACCTTTCAGATAAGACATATAGGTTGCTTAGATTCACAATTATGAGAAGATTCCTTATATCAATCTTTAGATATAACCTAGGCTCTTTGGTTGGGAGTTCTCTGAACAGCAAGTATAGTTTTCTAGTCATTCAGGACTAGGTTAAAACAATGCTAAATTTCCACAATTACTGCCTTCATTAGGGTCTTTGCAAAAAAAAAGAAAAAAACAACTTGAAAGTTGCCCCAGGGTATTTAACATATCATTATTATTGCCCAAACAAATGACCCCTGCCTTAGTATCTAATCAAGATAAAAAGTCTTCTTGAAAACTCCTACCCACCTTTACCTTTGCTTTCTTACTTACCTATCTTACTTTACTATACTAGCTAGCTATCCAGGCACAGAGTATTGCTATATTCTCTTACAATAAAGTTTGATCCCTCGAAATGGAGTTAGTCTGTCAATCAATTCTTTGGATGAGACCCAAAGAGCTTTTATGAACCAAATTGCTTTATCAAGCTTTTTCCAAAATTAGGGCCAGCCACCATCTTTTGCCTGAATTTCAAGGTTCCCACAGTCTTAGATCCTCTTTCTATTCCCTTTTAAGTTGGAGGCTGTTTTGATAGACTGTGGATAGGAGCCCAGTGGAAATACAGGTTACTGACCAAGGAACTCTCGTAGGTTATACCGAGGCACAGCCTGGCTGTAGCCCTGCAAATGCTCAATGAGAGAAAAAGTGTCGATGAGTCTGGAACGCACAGCATCTGCTCTGGATAGCACTAGTGTTGCAGGTGCTCCTGAGGGATTAGGTGTAGTCTATGAAGAAAAGAAGGCATTAAGAGCAACAAATTGGGAAAAAATATAACAAAAACTTCTGACAAAGATCTAATTTCTCAAATTTGTAAGGAGCTAAATCAATTGTATAAAAAATCAAGCCATTCCCAATTGATAAATGGTCAAGGGACATGAATAGTAGTTTTCAGATAAAGAAATCAAAACTATCAATTAACACATGAAAAAGTGTTCTCTCTCATAATTAGAGAAATGCAAATCAAAACAACCCAGATACCACCTCACACCTAGCAGATTGGCCAATATGACAGTAAAGGAAAATAATAAATGTTGGAGGGGATGTGGCAAAATTGGGACACAAATATACTGCTGGTGGAGTTGTGAATTGATCCAACTATTCTGGAGGGCAATTTGGAACTATGCACAAAGGGCTTTAAAAGATTGCCTGCCCTTTGATCCAACAATACCACTGCTGTTTTTGTATCCCAGACAATAGGGAATAATATGTGTACAAAAATATTTATAGCCATGATCTTTATAATGGCAAAAAACTGGAAAATGAGGAGGGTTTCCCTCGATTGGGGAATGGCTGAGCAAATTGTGGTATCTGATGGTGATGGAATAATATTGTGCTGAAAGGAATGATGAACTGAAGGATTTCTATATGAACTGGAATGACCTCCAGGAATTGATGCAGAGTGAAGGGTGCAGAACCAGGAGAACATTGTACATAGAAGCTGATACACTGTGGCACAATCAAATGTAATGGACTTCTTTACTAGTAGCAATGCAAGGATCCAGAGCAATTCTGAGGGACTTATGAGAAAGAATGCTATACACATCCAGAGAAAGAACTGTGTGAGTAGAAACACAGAAGAGAAACACATATGCTAATTCATGAGGTTTGATTGGGGATTTTGAATTTAAATGATCATTCCACTGCAAATATTAATAATATGGAAATGGGTTTTGAATAATGATACATATATAACCCAGTAGAATTGCTCATCAACTCAGGGAAGGGGGAGGAAAGAGGGGAGGAAAAGAACATGAATCATGTAACCATGGGAAAATATCCTAAATTAATTAATAAAATAAATAAAAGGCATGTTGAAAGGAGTGGCCAGTGGCAAGGAAAAATGAAACAAACCAACAAAAAGAAGGCATTAGATAAGGACAATGGCCCTGTTAAAAGCCAGAGGAACTGGTGGAAAAGATGTACCAAACCATGGTATATAGAAGGAAGATCAAAGTTTTTACCCTCACTCCCAATCACCTTCATCTTTATCCTTCAGATGCTGCAGGGTCTCCTACCTAGTGAATTGCCCAGAAGAAGCAACTGAGTACACACTCTAAGTGTCCCAGTTTCACAGCTGTGGATTTCTAAAACAGAAGACCAAAGATATAAGGGGAAAGTCTCAAAGCAATTGACCATATACAGTTGAGGAATCTCTTGCACAATTCTAATCCAGAAGTCTAGGACACCAGACAAGTAGACAGGCAAACTAAGGAAGAATGGCTGTTGAAAGTCAAAAATGGAAAAGCTGAGAAAGGAAGCAGAGAAAAGTGAAAGCATGGAGAAGTGGACAAAAGAAAAAACAACAGCAGAAAGAAACATACAGATAGCAGAGTGGACAGACAAGAGGAAAGGTACAAAGGAAAACAGGAAAGGGGAAAAGCTGGACTAAAAAGACAGAAAGAAGAAAAGGAGGAAAAGGGAGATACAATAGGTGAAGGTGTGACAAAGAAGTGAGAAAAGTAGGGGAGAAGGTGAGAGAGGAAACAGGGAAGTGAGACAGTAGCAGGAAGGAGGCAGATTTGAAGAGGGGAAATGAATGCGAGCCCTTGAGAGTAGTTTGTTTTTGGCATTGTTTCCCCAGAGCTTAGCAAAATGCTTGGGTATACAGTAGGCCCTTAAGAGATTGCTAGCTGGCCTGAAATGAGAGGTAGCAGAGATGAAAGATAAAAGAAAGAAATGAAAAATGGGAGAAAAGAAAAAGTAGAGGAGAGAAAGAAGAGAGAGAGAGAAAGTAAGGTGCAGCAAAATATAGGCAAGGCAGGAGACAGGAAGGAGAGAAAAGAAATATGGTAGTGGGAAAGCAAGAGGAATGAAAGCAAAGAAGGAAAAGGAAAATGGTGATGTAGGAGAAAGAAAAGGTAAGAAAAAAGTGATGAAAAGAGAAATGTAGGGGAAGAAACACACGAGGAGCTGTGGGGCAAGAGAAGAGATGAGGACTGGGAGAGATGAAAAGAAATAAGTGGAGAAAGAGAAGAGACACTTCAATGCTGCTAGTGCATATAAACTGCTGGTATCCCCCGCCTGGATCCCTTCCTGAACTTTTCAAAGGCTCATGCTCTCCTCCTCTCAGTCCCTACTTCCTACTCTGACTCAGCTCCAGATTCTCTCCAGCCAATGGACCCTCTGACTTCACTCCGAAGGCTTTCACTCAACCTCCAATCAACTATGTCCCTCCTGGGACTCTTCCCTAGGCCTCCGTGTCCCGAAAACAGATCCCAAGGTACCCACGCTGCTCCCAGAACTAACTGGTTTAGCCCAGACTCGCTCCCCTCTTCCCCGAAGATCTGCGCAGCCGCAAGACCGCCTTTGCTCGGTTCCACCCGCCCCCTCTCTCTTTGTCCCCTCCTTCTCGCCCCGCCCCCTCCCTCTCGCCCATTCGGCAGTTACCAGGTTGCCCCAGCTTGCTCTAGCCCAAGCAATCCCAGCCAATCCAGAGCTGCCACAATGCGGCACGAGCGCCGGGTGGGGGTTGAGACTTCCGGTTGCTGGGGCGGCTGGTTTCAGACCGCGCGAGGCTGATTAAGGAGCATCACACGAGCTCGTCCCGCACCGCTACCGGGACAACGCCTGGACCGGCCCCACCCGTCTCCCTTCCTTTCCTCCTTCCCTGTTTTGACCCCACTCGCCGATTCCGCTCGCCGCCATGGCCGTGCGCCGCCGCCTCGCTCTGCTCCCAGGTCTGGCGCTGCTCCTGGCCGCGGCCTGCCCGACCACTGACGCCACCTCCGATGTACTAGAGCTCACGGACGACAACTTCGAGCGGCGCGTGGCCGATACGGGCAGTGCCGGCCTCATGCTGGTGGAGTTCTTCGCGCCCTGGTGAGGAGACTCGGGGCTTACTGAGAGGCCTGAGGGAGAGAACCTGGCTGGGATGGGGGGGGGGGTGGTACGTGGAGAGCCTAGGAGCTCGAGGCCAGTAGCTACCGCCGCACCTTCAGACCCTATTCCTGTCCTAAGAAGGGCCCCCTTGGGAGAAAGGAGAAGTTCATCCTCGGCTTTAACACCTGGGGTTCTCCACTACTCCCCTGGCTCTGGTCTCCTCGAGTGGGGGTGGGGGAGAAGCCTCTCAGGCCTCACTGAGCCCTGGGCTGGGCCACATCATTGCCGGTGTTGTTGCAGCATTTCCTCATTGCAAAGTGTTTTAATCAATTTACCTACCCCGCTTGTAATCTCGTCTTCTTCACTTATGTACACTTTGTGGTAACTTTTTCCTCCTACAGATAAGACTGCTGAGGAAACCTTATTCTCTGTAGTCATGTATCCCATTAATACGAAGAGGCATTTGGGCCCATGGTGAATTTTCTTCCCTTTCTTGCCCCATCCCCGCAGTCTTTGGTTTTGTGACAAGGTTACTTCTGGCCTCAGTGCAATCCTGAATAGTTCTTAAGACTCTTATTGAGCAGTCTGATAAATATGAAGTTAATGATTGTTTCTAGGGCCTTGTGTACAAGGTACTTGAGAGGAAAAGTCGTGACAAGAATAACATTTTAAATTTGTTACCTAGATGACCGTTATTTAAATAGATTAAGGAAGGAGCTGTTGGGATTGAAAAATGCCTTCAGATAGAACTTTCCAAAGCAAATTCATTTTTAAGAAACTCCCAAATTGACCCCAATGTGTACAGTACTTATTGTTGGAGGAGGAATTGGCTAGCCCCAGTCACAGCTACCTAGGAATGTGGATTCTAATGAAGACAGTATAAATCAGAATAGCTAATAAAGTAAATCTTTTAAAAATATTTTTTCAGAAATATTCACTTTTACAGCAAAAACTGACAGGAATGCCTCAAGTTAGCTTAACAAATCCATACTTTCAAAAGCTCAACCTCCCTCATTTGTTTTGTTCTTTACATTTATTGTGTTTCCCATTCCTAGTACCTCACTCCTTGGAGACTTGACTATTGTTGATGTAGATTGACTATGTGGTTATTCATTGTTGGTTAGTGTGGACCACTTTGCAGTGTATTGGCTTTATGACCTTGGGCAAGACTCTTAACCTTTCAGTGTTCCAAGCAGCTTTACCAGAAGTTGCTGAGAAGGCCTTTCATTGGAGGAGTAAGTTCCCTCAATGGACAAAATTGCCAGACTGAACTCAATTCCTCTCCCCCTTGTGACTAAAAGGATGCCTCAGAATTTCTATGAATGCTGTAGTCCTACAGCTAGCAATTTAGTGATTTGTTATATTAAAAAGAATTCTGAGGCTTTTATCATGTGATCTAGGCTTCACTGAAAATTTATGTCTATAAACCATGGATAAGTCATATAACTTCTCTAAAACTTAAATTCCTCAAATTTAAAATAGGGACATTCACATCCTAAGCCTCATTTTTGTTGCAAACTTCAAGCACTCTGAAAATGTGAGTTGGTGCTATTTGTTATAACCTATAATATAAATATACTGTCTTTAAGGAACAACATTTCTCAGCCTAATGATAATAAGTTTGACTAATTCTCAACAATGCACATAGTGTTTTCATATTCATGAGTTCATTTGATGCTTTAAACAAACCTGTTAAGGATTATTTACTCCTACTTTACAAATAAGGAAACCAAGGCTTGACCATGGTCATGAATTCCTGTTAGATGACTCTTACACTTGTGCTCTTTGTAGTATGCCACACTGCCTATGTTAATATATGGCCTAGTGTTTAGTCCTCTTGTTCCCTGAAACTAGAATGAGTCAACTATAGAAACTCAAATTTTGTTGATTTTTATGGGGTTAACATCAAAAGTGAATTGCTGAGGAGCAGTTGGGTAGCTCAGTGGATTGAGAGCCAGGCCTAGAGACAGGAGGTCCTAGGTTCAAATCCGGCCTCAGACACTTCTCAGCTGTGTGACCCTGGGCAAGTCACTTGACCCCCATTGCCTACCCTTACCAATCTTCCACCTATAAGTCAATACACAGAAGTTAAGGGTTTAAAAAAAAGAAAGAAAAAAAGTGAATTGCTGAGGGATATAGGTTGTGTTATAAAGCAAAAATTGTTCTAGTTAGTATCATCTATTCTTCATTTACTCTGATAGCTTTGAAAACCTAACACATATTTACAAGTGTTTTAAAAGTGAAGGCTTTCCTCCTGTCTTATGCTATATATCATAACTTCAAATTAAATCTATTCTTAAACTGTTTAATGGCCTTTTTCTAAAGACTACATCTCCCATCATGCATTAAACCATCCCAGGAAATAGGGTGTGGATTCATGCTGTGGTGTCTGTTTTTAATTGGCTTAGGAGATAGCATCAGAAAGATAAATTTTCTGTATAATTTGGAGTTATCTTTAAATGGTGCTAATACTCAAATGCAGTCTATAAAGGATTTTTAACACAAATTATTAAAATTCATGTTTTAATTTTTTCAGCTGGTTATAGTTATTGAAAAGTGCGTTCCTTTATAGACACACAGCTAGCTACCTAGGATCTAGTCTCACCCAAGTCATTTAGCTTTAGTTTTCTAATGTGTAACATGAAGTAGTACCTATTTCACAGTTCTGTGGAAGGACCACAAAGGATAATAACTATAAAGTACTTTGCAAACCTTAGTGCTATATAAATGTCAGGAATAATTACTAAAGTAAAAAGTTTCATAGTAGAGTAAAATAAACTTATTTTAAGCAAATGTTGCTTTTATATTTTGAAGAGCTTTCTAATCTAGTGCAGTTATGACTTTTTTTTTTTGTCCTTCCCTTCCCCTCTCTTTTAGTTCCTTCTTGAAATGGCATAAAGTACAACTGAATTTGCCTTACATCATTCTTCTGTTTGTTTAAATTTTCTTGAAAACTCAAGGCTAACTATTAGGCATAGGTAGGAATTAAAATGACTTTCTCCTAAGGCCTTTAATGTCACCAATATGTTCTTTGTCCTTTAAAAGAATGATATTGCACTGGCATTTTGTCTGAAACTTAATATGCAAATAAAGTTTTTGAACATTGGAAAGTTAAATGTGTTTATATTTATTCTACTTGGAACAGTAAAAAGAGCTATGATTTCCAGTCAAGAATTTGGATTCAGAATTTGGCTCTTCCCCTTGCTACTTGTCACTTTGGTCAAGATACTTTGAAATCTCCATTTTCAATGCTTTGTTATAACTGAAGACATTGATCTCTGGGACCTTTTAACTCCAAAAGTTGTCTTTGAACAAGCCATGTTCGTTCCTGCTTTAATACTCTTATTTTACTGGGTTGTTTTTTTTCAACTCATAGAATAACCTATACCTTCCTGTGAAACCTTACTTGTCCTGTTCAGGACCAAAAACCCATTTCTTTGCAAATTCTTCATCATCTGTATCCTTTCTTTTCTGAACAGGATCTTGATATGTTAAATCTTGCCTCAGTCAAATTGTAAACTGCTCCAGAGAAGTACCTTTATATTTTGTATCCTCCAATGTCCAACAGAGTCTTGTATCATATAAACTTTAGGTCAACAAGCATTTTAGTACCTACTATATGCCAGACACTTTTCCTGGGGGTACAAAAACAAAAAAAATTGCCCCTTTAAAGGTGCTCATGTTCTATCAATAGCATTTTTTTAAAACTACTTAATGAAATGAATAGTGTTTGGTAAGTTAGAATTCCAAGTACTTTTTTAGCTTTCCAGATTTGACAAAATATAACCAGTAAAAGATTAAGCATTCTCTGTAGTAGAAATATTGGCACGTTAGGCTAGACTCGTAATACAGAGATCTAAATGTTTGCAGATAGGGCATACCATTCTTTAAGACTGAAAGAACCTTTTAAACAATCATTAGGACTTTGACTTGAACTAAACAATAATCAATGAATCTCTTCTTAAGAAGCAACTTTTAAAAGTTGGAAAAATTATGAATGTTTTACTTATACCTTTTCAATTACATGTAATCTAAATTAGTTTTTTTTTTTTTAAATTTCAAAATTAACTTTCTCTTCTTTTGTGGTTTCCTCTATCTCTTATGTAGTTAAGAATTCTGCCCTCTACCTTACCTGTGAAAAGGACCTAAATTTATTATGTGACCTTTAGTATTTGTCACATATACTTTTTGAATTTATTAGAGTGTGCAATGTGATATATTGGTCGAAACATAATTTCTACTGAACTACTTTCATGTTTTCCCAGCAATTCTTGTTATATTGGCAGTTCTTCCCAAGTAATTCATGATCTTGGATTTGTTATTTATTAAACTCTAGTTGATGTTAGTTTGTGAGTCTTATCTAGTCTAACATGTACTTTTTGAGGGGTTTTTAGTCAGCTTATTCTAGTGGAAGTTGATATTTGGTTAATTTAAAACTCATTTTCAAAGCATATTTATGTCTTATTTGGTTTTAATTTTCCCAAGGATTCTCAAAGGGATTTCTGGCAAATACAATAAAATCTCTACCTTAGATAAATTTTTTCCAATTCCATAATCTCATATTATGTTCTTTTAAATGAAGTTTCATGATGATCATTATTATTTTAATAGTCTTATTGATGGTTAGAATACATAAAGATGTGATCTCATTTGTATTTGAAGTACATTTTACATATTTGAAAGGCAAGGTGAATCATGAGTTCTTTAGTGATTTATAGGCAATTGAGCCTAGAGGTGGTCATCTTACATCCCTTTATTGTTTTTCCCTCGTTTCTGTAATTGTTTCTGCTCTTAGTATTGGGAAATGTTATAATATCAACTTCTCTGAGTAACCCCTTGGCAATTTCATTGGCTTTTGATGTTCAGCTGATTATGCTAAGAGTATACCTTGCTCTTCTGATTTTGTTGTACACTTGGGCTTGCGGATTTCATGAATACTCTTGGGGCAGAGGAGCAGGTGTCCCTAAAAGAGCCCTCTGGACAGAATTAGTTGACAGTGTAGCCTCTCCCTGATCATCTCTTGTAGCCAGGTCAGGTGAGCAGTTTAACTCATTAAACATGGCAGACTTAAATACAGGTATCCTGTCCCCATCAAGGTTTAGATAAATTGTGGGTCAATATAAGAAATTAAATGGGAATTATTTTGAGGATCTAGTGGAAGCTACAGAACAGTGATTCCCAAAGTGGGTGTCACCGCCCCCTGGTGGGTGCTTCAGTGATCCAGGGGAGCAGTGATGGCCACGGGTGCATTTATCTTTCCTATTAATTGCTATTAAAATGTAAAAAAAATTAATTTCCAGGAGCATTAAGTAATATTTTTTCTGGAAAGGGGGCGGTAGGCCAAAAAAGTTTGGGAACCACTGCCACAGATGATACAAAAAGTTTAGAAACTCAGAAGTGCATGAAGTATATGTATAGGTTTTATACAATATCAACATTTTATCTTTTAATGTCATCAGTAAATTTTTTTTATAAAGTTAAAATAAGTAAAAAAAGTTTGTGAAAAGAATGCAAATGCCAGCAGATGACACACAAAGGCTAGAAATGTCTTTAAAAGCCTAGTTACTTATAAATGAATATAAGTTGTATTTGTAAACACCCCATAAAAGAAAAAATTCAAGACTTCTCTTGGTATGAAGGAAGGGCCAAAAAATTTTATGCTGATTTTCCAGATCAAGGAGTCACCACACCCCTAAGCCCTGCTCAATGTGGAAGTGATATCTGTACATTGATTTTTTTTTTTTATGCTATGTTGAAGTTCAATTGAGAAGGAAAAGGTCAAGTCTTCATTGCTAATAAAAGTGTTGGTTGCTGAAATCTTGATGAAAATTGAGGAAGCTGCAGTAGTACAGTGGAAAGAACATTTATTCTAAAACCCAAGTTCATGCAAGTCTTCCTGTGCATTATTTTTCTTCTCTTTAAAACAAGGACTATTATTACCTCTCTGAATCATTTGATTCTGGGAACTAATCATTGTTTGCCTTAATTTTTTTCCTTTAAAAAATAAAAGATTATTATACCAACTAAAAAAATACATGAAAATAAAAGGGCAGGAGCAGTCTTCACAATAAGTATTTTTATGTCTCCATTTTAGCAGAAAGCATCCAGAATGGAAGAGTAATGACATTTTTACTTATGGAGTGTTATGTTAATGTGCTTAGACTTGAATAAGTACATCATCACTGGAAGATCTTTATAAGTCAGCTTGATTCTTTTCTATTGTTTCTGGCTTTTGGTGTTCCGCTTGATCTTCTAATTTTCTTGTGAATCCACTAAGGAGTGGTAGTAACTTTGTTTCTGCATATTTGTAAGCAACCTTTTGATTCTGAAAGCCTTGTGAGAAGACATGATGAGGACCTAAGCATTGTTGTACCAGTACTGTGGCAGAAGTAGTAAAAATGGGGCCTGTCCCTTAATTTTCCCCTTGGGTCCATTATTTTCTCTTCTTTACCTCACCTTATTTCCTACTATTTACCCCAGCTCAAGGAATTCTTTGCTCCTTTATAACTTTTATCCCCCCATGTACTCTTCCGTCCCATGATACTGGCTTCCTTTTCTTCTCTCTGCCTTTCCTCTGGTTGTTCCTTTGTTGTTCCTCATGTTTGGAATGCTTTCTCTCCTTATCTCTGCCTAGGTGCTTCTCTGGTTTCCTTTAAGACCCATTTCTATAATCCTGCCTTGTATAGGAATCCTTTCTCAGTACCTCTTAATTCTAGTACCTTCTCTCCATCAATTATTTCCTGTTGTCCTGTACATAATTTGTTCATAAATATTTACTTGTCTTCCTTTATTAGAGTGTGAGTTCCTAGAGGGCAAAGGGACCACTTTTGACTTTCTTTGTATCCCTAATGCTTAGCACAGTGCCTAGCATATAGAAAAACCATAAATGTGTGCTTACTGACTGCCTGTCTAAAGTAATAAAAGAAAAGATATCTTAATAGCAATTCACAGAGGTTTATTATAGCAGTATTTGATATCTTCTAGTGGTTTATTGATTACTTTGTGGCAGCACCATTGGGAGGTAGAACAACAGACTTCTTTGGAACTGTTATTTGGTATTGCTGTCTTGTCCTCTCTCCTTTAGATATAAAATTAAGATTATGTCTACTTACATAGTGTAGCTACTGATTCTACCTGGATGTGTCAGGATCAGCTTTTAAAAACTGATACGTTTTGTTTTTATATGACCTTCATTATCTTCACTACATGGCTGCTTCTTTTTACATCACCTTTAATATATATCTTCCACCTTCCCTACCCAAAGAACCATCAATGTAGTATGGTAACAGAATAGAAAAGAAAGTGGAGAAAGGGAAATGTGTTTCAGTAAAACTAATCAGTACATCATTGAAATCTAATAGTATTTTCAGTGCTTTGAGCCCATTGTACCTCATATCTCCAAAGACTTTAATACTTAAGGGTTTTTTTTTTTTTCATTTTCTTTGTCAGAGCAGAGAACATGCTGCTTTTGATCTTTGCCAGTCTTATGGCATCATCTTAAAATCAACTTGAATAATTTTTTTCCTGCTGGGAACTCTGCTTTACTCTAAAATTAATAACAGGTATAAGTGGGCTTATAATACTCTATATTAGGGGTGGGTGGGTAGCTTAGAGGATTGAGAGCCAGGCCCAGAGACAGGAGGTCCAAGTTTCTAAAAGTTTGTGGTATCTTCCAGTGGTTGGAGATTCTTAATAGAGAGCAAAGTTAGCAAACTGATAGAATCATAAGTTTTAGACTTTAAAAGTACCAAGGAGATCATTACATCCAGGCTTCTCATTGTAAAGAGGACATTGAGGCCTTTTAGAAAGTGGTTGAGCATTTCATCTCGAGTCACACAGGTGGTATGATAGAGGCAGTGTTCATTTCTAGGTCCTTTGACTCCAAATTCAACACTCTATTTACCATACTACATTGATCGTATTGAACATTAGCTATTTCTGTTTTAGGTGTGGACATTGTAAGAGGCTTGCCCCAGAATATGAAGCTGCAGCAACCAGGCTAAAAGGAATTGTTCCTTTAGCAAAGGTGAGCCTTATTGGATTCTGCAATAAGTGACCAAAGGCAATATGTAAATTTTAGTGCTCAGTTCTAGGGCCATGGTGCTAGAGAATACCATATATTTTATTACCATCACTTCAATACTCACATGTTCAAATTATCATTGATTATATGCCATGTTCCTTAGTTAGCTAAGGAACCCTATGAGGAAGCCAAATTGACTCATTTAGTAAGAGCATACCATTCAATAGTCACAAAAATTATGTAAATGAAAATCACATTAGAAATTGATGATAGGGGGCAGCTGGGTAGCTCAGTGGAGTGAGAGTCAGGCCTAGAGACAGGAGGTCCTAGGTTCAAACCCTGCCTCAGCCACTTCCTAGCTGTGTGACCCTGGGCAAGTCACTTGACCCCCATTGCCCACCCTTACCAATCTTCCACCTATGAGACAATACACCGAAGTACAAGGGTTAAAAAAAAAAAAAAAAGAAAAGAAAAGAAATTGATGATAGCATGCTACCCCTAATTTTGTGATCTGGATTTAGGCATTAGCAAAATGATCAAATAAATGTTAGAATTATAGAAAATAAATAATTATTAATTATATAAGGGATCATAAAAGAAGTAAATAATAAGAACTATGATAATTAAAGGGTTAGTAGTTCAAGAGCTCAGGAAAATTTCTTAGTTTTACTAAGGGCCCTAGGTAGCACCAAGTAGAAAAGATAGCAACCCATGTGTTAGAGTAAAAATTAAAAACAATGATCTTGGAAGAAAATGAATGTAAAAATGTCAGGGTTAAAAGGAGGAAGCTAGTATGGGAAAGAGGTCATCATTTTTCCTAGCTACCACTGTGAATTAAATAGGTGATAGAAATCCTGAGAAGTCAGGAAGTAAGCAAGATTAAATCATTCATGGTGACACATGGTATTATGAGAATAGAATAGTTCATTGATAACAGTAATGTATATACATTATGATCGACTTAATGATATGTAGACTTGGTTGTGTACTTCAAGTATTTAACTTCTATAACCAATCATCAAATTTATCATCAGATTGACCTAGTAGCCTTTACCCAGACTAAGTGATAGGGTTGACTGTAGACAGTGACATTTCAAATATTTAAGGATGAGGTCTTAACCAGAAAACAAAGACTTCATTAAGTGAGGTAGCTCAAATTAATTTGACTGGGGGAAGAGGTACTCTACAGAATCTATCATAGTTGTATTCAAACCATACTTAAACTAGTTGAATAGATATCATGGCAACTACACTTTTAATCAATACAGGCAAGGATATACATAGACACAGAATTGAAATAGTAGAGTCCTTTTATAATACTTCCTAAATAAACTGGACTTGTCTGACCTTGTTGTACCTAACCCTTTAATTTAAAAATCAGAGGCAAATTGGCCTCATACCTTTGGGAATTCTGAGAAGTTGTGTTTTTTGTTTTGTTTTGTTTTTTGAGATATTTGATATGTTTGCATTTTAGGTTGACTGTACTGCCAACTCAAATACCTGTAATAAATATGGAGTCAGTGGCTATCCCACCCTGAAAATATTTAGAAATGGTGAAGAATCAGGTGCCTATGATGGCCCTCGTACAGCTGGTAAGGATATTGGACTTCATTTCTGGTGACATTGTACTTATTGTACCATTCGTTCTTTTTTTCTTTCCTTCTTTTGGAAACTTAACTTACTAACTATATTTTCTCAAGCTTGAGATCCCCATATAATTAAAATTTTCCAACAGCTCTTACCAGTTTTTTACTACTTCCTATTTTTAAAGTTTGAATGTTGCAAGGCATATGTACTGATACACTAAAAGATCCTAGAATAAACGTGATTGTAGGAAGTACTTAAGTTTTAGGGGGAAATTCTTTAGATTGCCTTTGAGAAAAATAACTTTTTTTCCTGGTCCTTTTCAAATGAGCAAGGACAGTAAATCAAATACAAGAATCGAACATTCAAATCTAAAGAAGCAGTGGTTTTTTTGGTAGTACAAATACATACACACAATTTCCTCATGTAAAATTAGGATAATAGATTTACTACATAACTTAAAGTGTTAAGATCAGATGAGATAATGTATATAAAGTATTATATACCATGTAGTACTATGTAAATGTTATCTATTTACATATATATGTTCAAACTAAAACTCTTAATTCTAGATGTTAAAGAAAAAAAGGGAAAGTATTTGAGTTAGCAAACATTTATGATTTTCTCTTAACCCCTCAACATTTTAAAACCCTGAAGTGAGTTATCTTCCTTCTTGGACAGACCCCATTTGTCAAACCAAGGAAAACAATCTGGTTAAATTATAGTTTGTCAAATATTCTTATGTGTGTTCTATTGTATACTCCACCATTCCTACCCCCACCCCAAATCTGCTTTTAGGGTTTAGATCTGTTGGACACCTGATAAGACCTTTTTTGTTATTGATGTTGTCATTGTCTTAAAAATTCAAATAACTAACTACTCAGCTTGCTACAGGCTTGAACAGATGTTTGAGGAAATCTCTTTACTCAATTAAAAATAATTTTATACTGGTAGAAAAGGTAATAAATACTTGTTTCAGGTATGAGCAGGTTCTTCTGCATTTCTTGTTATCAACTGCCCATTTAATTATCATACCATTTAAATATCATTTGTAACTTGTGGTCTGATTTGACCCATTTTTCTGAATCTCCCTGTAATAATGAGCCATTTTGCTGTTTTATTGCTGTGTTAGATGATAAACTATGTTTCTTTTTAATGAAACTTCAATTTATTGTGAAGGTGTTAAGCATTCAGTAAAGTTTCAGTTTTAGTAGAAAACGGTGTGCTTAAAATTCATTCTTTGCTGTGAACTTTCACTTTTATTTTCTAAGATGGAATTGTGAGTCATCTGAAGAAGCAGGCAGGACCTGCCTCAGTTCCTCTCATGAGTACAGAAGATTTTGACAAATTCATTAGTGATAAAACTGCTGCTGTGGTGGGTGAGTAGCAAAAAGTTGAACATAGAACAAAATCAGAGATCTGCTTGCATGGAAAAGCACCAAAGTTAATTGTAGCTAAGGAAACTCTTAGTCCATGTTTATTTGATGTACAAACTTCATTTCAGTTATGGTATCACGATAATGCCTTTAGCATAGTATGTAGTTTCAAGATTAAACTACAGTTTAAGGCTATAAATTTTGTAATTTGCTCTCCATAACGGTCAAAGTAATAAGTAAATTTTAAGTGAATATATATGGCTATAGTTTCTTGACTGATTCCAAGGACAATTTGAATAGCCTCCCCCCCCCCCCCCCAAATCCTTACCTTCTGTCTTAGAATCAACATTGTATAATTTCTAAGGCAGAAGTGTGGTAAGAGCTAGATAGTTGAGATTAAGTGACTTGTCCAGGATCACAGAGCTAGGAAGTGTTGAGGTCAGATTTGAACCCAGGACTTCCTTACTCCAAGCCTGGTACTCTATCTCCTATACTATCTAACTGCTCCTAGCTTATGTTCTAAAGTTTGCCTTCAAATCAAAGTTATATACTCTCAGCATCTAGCATAGGACCTGGCAAATGATAGGAACTTAATAAGTTCTTGATTGAAAATGTAAATTTAAAAAAATTCGTTGCCAGACATTTGGGTAAGAGAATAGATCCCATGCCTACAGATAATTAATTCAAAAATACATTTATGTGGCACCTAAATATATAAATCTTTGAGGTAAATAAAGATGGCGAGATGAGACATTGTAGGTCAGAATAATGCTAGACTAGACTTTGCTGTTTGCTGACTAGATGATGATAGTAAATCTTTTAATCTCTGTTTCTTTATAAAAGGAAAAGTTGGGAAAGATTTTTTTAAAGTTCTAGTTCTAAAGTTCTTTGAATTCTGTTCTGAAGCACAAGAAAGTTAAGTAACTTCCTAAGATGACATAAGTATTTAGAGGCAAAGCTGGGACCGAATTTTAGGTATTGATTTTCAAAATTCCATGAAGTTCCACTGGGCTATACTGCTTTTTGAGCTTGACTAAAAATTATGAGGTCTAATTGCCTTAAACATGGAAGCTTAATAAATATTTTAGAATTATAATGGACCTTAGAGTTTATCTAGTCCAACCCCAAAAGAGGACTAAGTGATGTATGCATGTGCGCAAACATAAAAATAAATAAATAAATATGTATGGAGGGGGAGGGCAGGCATTAAAAGTAATTTTGTGGCGGTCAGAGCCAGGCCTAGAGTCGAGAGGTCCTAGGTTCAAATCTGGCGTCAGATGCTTCCTAGCTATGACCCTGGGCAAGTCACTTAACCCATGCCTAACTAGCCCTTACGGGGCTTCTGCTTTGAAACCAATACATAGGATAGATTCCAAGATGGGAGGTAAGGGTTTTTTTTTGTTTGTTTGTTTGTTTGTTTTTAAGTAATTTTGTGGATTTTCAGGTACAATACTATCAAACATACTATCAAATACTATTAATTGTCCACAACAGAATAAAGTCTTTGGGCATGTTATCCTCTTTTTTGAAAATGATAAAAAATTATAAATCAGAAGAATTGTTATAGTTGCCCTATAACATTTGTACCTTTTGTTGTTGTTGTTGTTTTGTTTTGTTTTCTATGTAGGTTTCTTCAAAGACTTATTCAGTGATTCTCACTCTGAGTTCCTAAAAGCAGCCACAAACTTGAGGGAAAACTACCGCTTTGCACATACCAATGTTGATGCTCTGGTGAAGAAGTATGATGCTGATGGAGAGTAAGTGACTTGAGTAATAAGAATAGTTCATTTTAATGGCCTAGGTATTGACACTGCAACATTTTATTGTTTGGAGTCAATTTTTATTGTTTGGAGTCAATTTTCCTATAATCCTATGGATTCTATAAAGGAAATTGTGGTGGGGGGTGGGGTGGGATGGAATAAGTTGTCATCCCTAATTCAGGATCTGTGCCTGCACCACCTCAAACCTATGCAATGAGTTTTTAGTTCCTAATGCTTTTTGCACACAAACATGTACATGCTCACCCAAAATGATTTATTTTCACTAAGGGCTAAAACTATATTTTTTGTTGGAATCTGATGACTTTTCCCCATGTGGGAGAGGGTGCTTCTTCATCTGAGCCCAGGGATAAGGACTAGTAACATGATAAAGATGATTTGTATATAGAACTGGCCTTTTATCTGTTTGGCAGTGAGTGCCCCTTGTACTTGCCATGTAGATATTTCTATCCCATTTAGAATTAAAAAAACAAAACCCTTACCTTTTGTCCTAGAATCAATAATATAATAATATAGTACTTACCATGTAGTATTAACAGCCTTTCACCAGGCCATCTTGTGAAAATACCTCTTAATGGTATAAGGTGGGTTGCCTTTAAGTATGGAAAATGATAAATTAACTTTTTCAGAGAGTAATTTTACTTTCAAATCTTTCTACATCAAATGTTTCTCATCGTGTATAATGCAAGCTCTAGAAAATTATTTAACTTAACATTTGATGGGAGCATATTTAGAGCAATACCTGCTCTGAAGTAGAAAATGCTAACTTCCTGTGGTTTTAAGAGCTGAGCTAAAAGATGTTTAAGGAGAATCTGGGAGGTGAGATTGGTCTTGGGTTCAAATCTAGCCTCAGACTTTCTAGCTGAACGATCCTGGGCAAGTCATTTAACCCCTATTGCCTAGCCCTTGCTGCTCTTCTGCCTTGGAACCAATACAGAATATTAATTATAAGACAAAAAGTGAGTGTGCGTGTGCACACATATGTAGTATGTAGTTTGGTAGATTTGGAACTATTTGAATAGCTGAACCCAAAGAATAGTTATTAGACGTTTGATGTCAGTTTCGGATGGAGTCTCCAGGGATCTGGCTTTTACCTCATGCTATTTAACATTTCTTTTTCTCATAGCTGACTTTAGGGAGACTTGGATCGAACTATACAAACTAGGGCAAGTCTATTGAGTTTTCAGCCCCCCAAGCAACTCATATAAAACTTTGTGGTACTGCTCTGCATTGGTAGAAGGAATTCCTTGCTTAGGATTTTCCAATGTCATTTAAACCACAAGTCTAGCCCTGTGCCCCTGTCTCCCCCCTTAACAAAAAAAAAATGTCCTAGTGGGAAAAGTTTTAGATGGCATTGATAAGTCAATATAAACATTGAATGATAATATCCCAAAAAGATCTTGACCAGGCTGGACTGTTGAATCATATTTTATTTAATAAAAAATGTAATTATAAAGTGTATTTTTTAAACTTTAGTACAAAAAACCTTAAGCACAGGATATATAACTAGATAGCAATTTGGAAAAGCTAGTAATTTTAGTGGACTAAATAGTTCATTATGAGTCAGATGTTGGTTTGGCAACAAAAAAGCAAAACATAAATAAGAAGTTACAGTGTCCAGAACAAGAGAGGTGGTGTTCCTCCTATACTCTTGACCTGTTCAGGAATATATATTATGTTTAGTCCTGGATACCACATTTTTAAGGAGGACATTTTTAAACTGGAAAGTGTCAAGTTTATCCTGGAGAAGGGGTTATATAGTGCTGTAATGATTGTCATGTAGAGAAGCAATTAGAATTAGTTGTGCTTGGCCTCAGTAAAGAGAGGCAGATCTCCTGTTTGATGTAAGCAAAAGCTACATATTAGAACCTCTCAAAAGTGGAATTGACTTCTATGGGAACTAGTGAGTTCTTATTCACAGGAGTTTTTTTTTTTTTTTTTTATCCTTATCTGCCGTCTTAGAATCAATATGTTTTGGTTACAAGGCAGAAGAGTGGCAAAGGCTAGGCAATGGGGATTATGTGACTTGCCTAGGGGCACATATCTGAGGTCAAATTTGAACCTAAGACCTCCCATTTCTTATCCTGGCTCTCAATTCACTGAAAATACATATCTGCCCCTCTTCGCTAGAAGTCTTAAAGCACAAACTGGATGATTCCTAATTGGGTATATGATAGAAGAGTGTAAGATACAAATTGGACTAGATGGTTTTTGGAATTCAGGTCCCTGGAAATAAAAGTCAGGAATAGGAAGATATGAAAACTAAAACATCAGCTTAATTTATAGGAGGGCAGAAATGCCTCATTCCTAAAATGACCAAGTGAATCATAGGAAGCTTTGGTTAGACCAAGAAAAGAAATACAGCATAAAATTTAAAAGTGAACACTGACTTTCTTGATTGGACAAAGGAATCCCAAGTTGAACCTAGTAATTATACTTTGTGCCTATAATTGCCAATCTGTTTGTATCCTGATTATAGTCACACCTGTGATCTGTTACTGAGGAGACTTGAAAGGAGAAAAAATCTTATGTCCCTAAGGCCATATGCCTCAGGTAGTAGTCCCCAAGTCCTTGAGTGTTGGTAGCAAAAGCAGCTGGCTTGCCTAGAGACAGGAGGTCCTAGGTTCAAACCCGTCCTCAGCCACTTCCCAGCTGTGTGACCCTGGGCAAGTCACTTGACCCCCATTGCCCACCCTTACCAATCTTCCACCTATGAGACAATACACCGAAGTACAAGGGTTTAAAACAAAACCAAAAAAAAAAAAAGCAGCTGGCTCGATCCTGGGTTGTTGGGGTTTTTTTTTTGGCATAAGCGATTGTTGCAAACTGCTATATTCCATCCTAGACTAACTTTTATAGCAAATAGAGCATAAGAATAAAGCATTTTTAGCTTTTGACAGAAAGACAGGGAACAACATCTCTTAACCATCCTTTTATTTATTTGACATTGTTTTCATTTTAGGGGTATCACTTTGTTCCGGCCTGCACATCTGGCTAACAAATTTGAGGAAAGCAGTATACCTTACACAGAGGAAAAGATAACCAGTGGCAAAATCAAAAAATTTATCCAGGAAAACATGTAAGTACTTCCTTCATATCTTAATTCAGACGACTTGGTTTCCACTCTGCTCTTATAGCCCAGTTATTAAACAGAAGTAGCTATAGACCTTGCCATGTCCCGGCTTAATATAGTAAGATTTGACTTGACAAGAACTTTAGCAATAATAGTTCAAGTCCATATTAAGTCAACAATATCTAGACCTTTGTGTGATCCAAGCATATACTACCTAAATATTTTTTATTTTCCTTTTTAAAATATTTTACAATTTAGTTTTATTTTCAGTTTTCCGAATTTCCTCCCTTGCCCACCTCTTGGGAAAACAAAAAAGAAAAAATCCATTACTACAAACATGTATAGTCAAGCAAAATAAATCCTTTTCATTAGCCATGATCTACTGCCTTCCCCCTACATATGTAAATACTGAGTTACTGTCAATTTTTAATTTAGTTTCTTTCTAAGTGATGCAACTATCCAAGTTGATAATGGATTGTTTTGTTTCAGTTTTGGTATTTGCCCGCACATGACAGAAGACAACAAAGACTTACTCCAGGGCAAAGATCTACTTGTAGCTTACTATGATGTGGACTATGACATGAATGCTAAAGGTTCCAACTACTGGAGAAACAGGTAAGTAATAAGAACTAATTGAGATCATAGTTTCCCTTTTTTCTTTATTTTGAATAATATTGGTGCTGTGTATATATATGTAGTGGCTCCCAAACATTTTCTATTAAGATCAGAATACCTTTAGCCCTTTGTGTTATGCCTTCCAGCCTTGGAGATTCACCACCACCACCACTCCCCTCAGCTGTGGGAACTAGAACTATTTCTGGAGTCTAATATTCATTGTATATGTATACTGTATATGTGAAGTTGATTTTATTTGGACTCAGGTGAAAAATGGGAAAGATGTGCCCAGGCAGCAGTTTGTCTGAAAAAAACCAAACCCAGTAAGAGCTGCATCTGTGCTGTAAAAGAAAAAGTAAAGGTGTGTTTACATGCCTAGTTAACTCTTTTATTGTACTTCCCCCCCCCCCCATGAAGCTTCCCTTCCTTGATTATTGCTAAGTGACCCTCCCTGAGGAAGATTTGAGTCTTAACACAGTGTAACAAAAGCTAGTAATAATATACCAGTTAATTCAGCACCACCAAGTCAATAGCTAATATCTATATAGTGCCTATTCCATGCCAGGCACTAGCTTAAGAAATTTAGTTATCTCATTTGTTCCTCATAACAACCCTGGGAGATAGGTACTATTATTAATTCCATTTTACAGATGAGGAAACAGACTTTGCCCAGGGTCTGAAGCTAGATTTAAATTCAGGTCTGCCTGACTCCATATCTAGCAACCTATCCATTATGCCCCCAAAGTACCTTTTAATAGCAAATTTGAATGAAGAAACTTAAACTCTCTAGGCTAGAGTGGAATTAATATAGCACCTTTTTCCTCTTCAGGAATCAGGTAATCTTAGAAGAATATTATCAAAGTATGACTTATAGACATGTGATTTTCCACTTAGTTTGAAAATGTTAGTCTGATAAACATCTCTTCTTCTAAACAGAGTAATGATGATAGCCCAGAAATTCCTAGACGCTGGACAGAAACTCAACTTTGCTGTTGCTAGTCGAAAAACTTTCAGCCATGAACTTTCTGAATTTGGCTTGGAAAGAACTTTTGGAGAGGTGCCTGTTGTTGCTATCAAAACTGCGAAAGGAGAGAAATACGTTATGCAAGAGGAGTTCTCGTAAGTTGAAGATGTCTGTTGATCTTAGGGGAAAAGAAAGGGGAATAGGAAAACTTAAATTCCTGCCATTAAGGGATCTAGAAGTGAGGGTTATTTATAATTGGTCATTAGTCCTAGGCTATTTAAATAATTTATAATAAGGGGCAGGATCATTTTCTTGGTGTCCATTCTGCTCAGCAGAAGCAACCTGGTAATACAGAGAATAATTAGCTTTGCATCCACACTCTTGGAGTCAATTTTAGACTTCTCTATCCACTCACTTTTTTTATAGTCTATTTTGACAGACACAAGAGCAAACCAAAACTTTATTTTCACCATGTTTCCACAGTTCTGAGGAACTAGGCTTTTCTTAAGTCATTCAGCCAACTAGGGCAATGTGAGTTAGTGATAGCATTTAGCTCTTTTGCCAAAAAAAAAATTCCCGTTTCCCTCCTCAAATTTCATCTTTTTTAATAACCCATTTCTTCTGTCTTAATATTGTTCTAAGACAGAAGAGTGGCAAGGGCTAGACAATTAGGGTAAGTGTTTTAAGACCAGACATGAACTTGGGTCCTCTTGATTCTATGCCAGACACTGTATGTACTATGCTACCTAGTTGCCCCAAGTTTCTAATCTACATTAAGTACCCCGGAAATAAAGAAGTGGCTAATAGAAGCCCAATGGACTACAGGCTATTATTTCCTGTTCTACCGCTAGTTCCTCACCTGTTCTGAAAGTCAGTCATCCTGCTTCTTGTCTTTCTCATCTTTGAATTGAAGATGAAGGAGGAGTTGCCCCTGGAAACTGCTTTTAATGCTGATTTTTGTGGTTACGAGTATATATTTTTGCTTTCCATACTTTAGCCGTGATGGGAAGGCCCTTGAACGGTTCTTGCAGAATTACTTTGATGGCAACTTGAGGAGATACTTGAAGTCTGAGCCTATCCCAGAGAATAATGATGGACCTGTAAAGGTGAGAGCTGTTGAGTCTGAAAAAAGTATATAAAACTGCCTCTTCTGTTTACAAAACTATGTTGAATATTGCCAAAGTTGCTTTTGGTACTTAGCATTGGAAATTTGACAATCCCCTCTAAGATCCATCCTCTCCCCACGTCCACAAAATTCCTCAAAAGATAACTCCCTTCCATTTCTAATGGATCTGATACTAAGATTAGAGTTACAAATCCCTTTGAGATTTGGAATAAGTTATACTATATGAAATATTACTTTTAATATTTGTTGCTCCATGAGGTTTTCCTTTGTAACAAGTTCAGGAGGCATTTGCCAGGTTATGGAAATTATATTTTGTATGAGAAATTGAAAGGAATTGGGGTGGGGGGAGACTTTTCTGAGTGTCCAGATATAGCTGGCTGTGTATTTTAATGTTTCATGAAAATTACTCATTTGGTGATCTTGAGAATAATTGATAAATTTAGCATCAATGTCTATTCTGTGAGAGAGATTGCTTCTCCGCATATACAAAAATAAAGTAATCTTGGATTCTTTTTTGTAACTGGAGAATTTTTCTTTTTTTTCCCCCCAGGTAGTGGTAGCTGAGAACTTTGATGAAATGGTTAATACTGAAAAAGATGTTCTGATAGAATTTTATGCCCCCTGGTGTGGTCACTGCAAAAACCTAGAACCCAAGTACAAAGAGTTGGGAGAAAAGGTATGTTTGGGCCTTACTCTGAAAGTTGACTTTGAGCTGAAAATGTGTTTGGGACTATCTTTCTTAGCTACCTCAAAGTACATACCACCTGATAAAGATTTTTGACCTACATCGAACCTACTTCTTGTGACTGCTCCCTAGTGCCATTCAAGTTTTGTCTGCTTTTTCAACTTGTGCTATGTACGTAGGGGTATTTCAGGCTTTGGTTCAAACTTGAAAAAAGTTGCCTTGTAATTTCAGTATCAGTTTAACCTGGACAAAATAAGTTTTTTTCCTCCAAATTAACCTTTCTAGTTGATGTAATTAGTTACTTATCTAGGCTATGTAGATTTGAAGTTTAGCCATTTTGTGTCTTTACTGGATGAGCTAATAAGGTGGGAAAGGTCAGTGTTCTCTCCTTTCCTACTCTTCTCCTTCTCTCCTACCAAAACAAACATACTAGTTCTAACTTTGTATAGTTTCCTTACCATGGCTTGAATGAGTGTTCCTAGAATTGGGAATTATAGAACCGAAGTTTTTCCTTGTTGGTTAGTGATCATTTTAGAGGATCTAACAAGCTTTTAAATGTGTTTTGTTTATATAGCTCAGCAAAGACCCCAATATCGTCATAGCAAAGATGGATGCTACAGCTAATGATGTGCCTTCTCCATATGAAGTCAGAGGGTATGTAAATTACAATATTAGAGTGAACATTTTAATATACTGGGATTGACAAGGATACTTAAAGTGTCAGCTAAAAAAAAAAAAAGCAACAGTAAAGTAACAGTTGCCCTATCCTTTTCTGAGGTGGGGGCAGGAGTAGGATTTTTAGGATTTTATAGTTAGTTTTTTACCCTCTTAACATCTTCATCACCTTACTGTAAATTCTCATAGCACCTTTCATTATAATTAAGGCAATATAAACACATATACCAAATCAAAACACATCTCCTATTATAGTGCTTGCTATTTGGGCTCAGAGCTCTTCTAGTGTATGCCTATCAGTGTTATAAGCTATATGGATTCTTACTTCACTTAATATAGAATAACTTGGTTGCCAGTGCTTCTAGAATAAAAGAATTGAAGAAAATTATTTCCAGAGTATGGAGCTGGAGAAGGGTCTTGGTAGAGTTATTTTAAAGTTTAAATAAAATTCTCTTCTTTCCCTAGCTTTCCTACCATCTACTTCTCTCCAGCCAATAATAAGCAAAATCCACGGAAATATGAAGTAAGTATCAGTACCAAATCACACCTATAGCTATTGTCAAAGAAAAAATATTACTAATGTTGTAGTTTTCCTGGTTTTTAGGCACTAGTCTGCCAGAAACAGTTTAATTTGTCGTTAATTTACATCCAAAGCTAGACGTTTCTAGTTTGGAGAGTGCTTTCTAAACTTACATAGTGTCCCCATGCCCTCAGACACAGACTAACTGCCCCAGGAATGTTTCAGGTAACAGGAATCTTGGGAAAAGTTAAAAAGATATCTTAAAATAGTCTGGTTCTAGAGTTGAGCATCTGAGTCACTTTTCTTCTTGCATCACTCTCTTCAAGGAATTGGGGTTCCTGCTACTGAACTATATATCAAGTATCCAAATTGAAGAGGAAATGTAATGAAAGTAGGCATGTTTTAAGAGTGGACCTAGTCCTTCAAGGGAAAGGAGAAGGAAATGCCCTTAGATGCTCTTAGACTTGGGAAAAGGTTTCCTTTTAATCTAAGCAAGAGGTATTTTGTTAAGTTTTTGGATATCATCCTTAATCCATTCACCAAATTGAAATCCTTTTTCCTTTCTTCTTGACTTGTCCAAGAGGCTTTTTTCCCAGAGTTTACACAGGATTTTAGAGAAAATTCTTATTTGTCAATATTTCTAGATAAACTAAAAAGATTTTTTAAAATATGCTTTTATTCACCCGAGTTTGTTGGGTTTTTTTCCTCAAGTTAGAAGTCCTTTTTCTCCACCTAGAGATTCTCAGCTCTCCTAGAAAATAGATTTCTTAGCTTCAAATCCAAAGGTTTCTTGGTTGGGAAGAAAAAAAGAGCCTCCCTGAGGTTCTAAACAAAGCTAGATTTTTACATAATTTTTCTTTATTTTCAGGGTGGCCGAGAAGTTAGTGACTTTATTAGCTACCTACAAAGAGAAGCTACAAATCCTCCTGTGATCCAAGAAGAAAAACCCAAAAAGAAGAAGGCAGAGGAAGATCTTTAAAGTAGCAGCCAAAACCAGACCACTTTGTATAAGGACTCTTTTACCAGTGATGGGGCAGCCAGTGCCTCAAGGATGAGTGGACAGTGTGGATGCCATTTGAATCCTGTTTTAATTTTCTCTAAGCTGTTTCTTTAGGTGCACTGTTAATGGAAACACCAGGACTAGTTGATATTTGTTTGTGATTTGGGGGGGGTGGGGGAGGATTATTTGTGTTGAGGGAATATTGTGGGGTTGGGGGGAGGGAGTTGAGCCCAGGGTTATTTTCTAATTTTTTCCTTTTTTTTCTTTTTCTTTTTTTTTGTACATTTGGAACAATGACAATAAATGAACCCCCCCCTTTAAACTAAGTTTTTGGGGGTGGGGGGGATGGAGGTAATGTTGACAGTTAGATGTAAAGCATTACCTTATGCCACATAACTATTCTGATGTAAACTCACAATTGTCCCCATGTTTACTACCCAGGCATTTTTCTTGTGATTATCAAAGATTTTGACTCTTTTTTTCAAGGATTCTTCCCAGTCCTGCTCATGTCCTGATGGGTAGGTTGCTGTTTATCCTTTAGGCACCTGGGACCATTGCTTGTTTATACCTCCCTAGGGCTGCTCTTAGCCCAAGAGTCCTGCTATTGCAATTCCTGCGCTTGGGTGTGGCTTTAGTTTGGGGTTTATTCCAAACTGTTACTGGAACTGCTGATACTAATATGGGTGCAGTTCTATGCATCCTACAGTCTAGGGTGTGGTACAGTAAACTTTATTTGAAGGGACTGGTAATGGTAGTAATATTCTCAGGGCATCCCTTTTCTTCCTGCTATAATGCTCTATAAAAAAAAACAAAAAAAGGATGGACCTAAGTGGTGCATTTCATTTGCTATAGATGATGCAAAATTATTATTGTGTGTTATCATGGGTAAGACCTAGCTGTGCCCTCCTCAGGGGTAGTTTTCAGATTACTCAAATATGACAGCTAGGGACTGACTTGGGAAGTAATCTAGGTCAAGAAGTTTTTTTCTTAGAGAAGGACCAAGCTTCTTCATTCACTTAGCTTTGGGTTAAGTAGATAGCAACTGTTATATCCCCCTCTACAAGTACCTCTTCCCATCTTCTGAATGACAACAGATCAATTTGTACAAACCACACAAGAGCAGTCATCATTTGTTTTGCAGCCATGTTTGTAAAGAAATTCACTAAACATTCCAATATCTCCACATAGGCTGTTTTCAAGCCCTGCCCCTCAGTACACTTGAGGGGAAATGAGTTTATAAACAACTCCCAAGCAGCTATTATTCTGGTCTCTTAGGGTGGATCACAAAATTAGTTTTTACCATTAAGTCACCTCAGTATCCTTTCTTAGAGGTGGTCTCCATCTCCACCTCTCAAGGATATCAGAATATCCTTGGGTATTCTTGGGTGAAGAAATGATGTTCTTGGGTATAGCTGGGAAGGAATGGCACTTTGCCAACATAATCTGGATAGCATCGAGTAAATATCATAGTAACAATAGAAACCAAACCCCTTGAGGATTTGTAGCAGCACCTGCTTCCAACCCCACCCCTCCCCAAGTCATCATCAGTGAGATCAGTAGTAGACTTCGATGCCTAAATCATTTGTTTGTAGCCACCCTGTTTATCAGCATCTCACCCGAGGGACTTGGGCCCTCTTGGCGAGCCTCAGCTGTCTCTGTTCTTCTCAAACTCCAGAATGAGGCTTTTGATGTGTGACAGCTTCTGATGCAGATACTCACATCGCTGTTTTTCTTCCTTATAACCTGGACACCGCTGCAGAGACAAGGCTAATATCTTAGATAACTTCCTTCCTTCCAGCTTCTCTTTTATCTACCCCTGACCCCAATCATACCTTCCTGAATTTTCTGTATTCTTGGACTATCTTATCTTCTAGCACCTAAAACAGTAAGAAAAACATGAATAACCCCAAGTTGATCCTCAAGTTCTCTGAAAGGGAGGTAAAAGCTCTTTTCCTTTTTATACTCTGTATAATCTAGATGGACTTATCTCCCCAAATAGTGTAGTTAGTCAGTTTACTAGTTAATGAGTCCCTTTTTTGGAAAAGGCTTCACCTACCTTGTGTTCAGGAGTGCCTCGTTGTACTCTCTTGATCTCCATTCCTAACTGCATGAATCTCCGGCTGACAGCCCCAACATGTGCATGTAAGGCCCGGTATTCCGCATAATCTGCTTCAAAATCTTTCTCATAGACATGACATTGTTCAGCATTGTGGATGGCTCCATACTGCCTGCCAAAGTTGGAAAGTCATCCTTACTTAACTGCCTCCAAATGTCATTTCTCCACCCCAGGAAGAGAGGGAAGGAGGGGAAAGGTCACGGGGGACAAGGGTAGAAGGGATAAGAGACTCACAGGAAGTAGTCTGGCGTTTCTTCAGGAAGCAGTGATTGTGGGCCTAGTGAAGAAACAAAACTGAAAGGAAAATGTAGTATTCTCTTTATACTGTAGAAACCTTAGCCCCCATTAACATTACCTGTTTGTGCTGAGGATCTGTGTTCCTTCCTGTGAGCTACATCACATTCATCTTTCTCCCATTCTCCCTCTTGTGGATCATGACTGGGAAGCTCCTGTGGGGAGCTTGAACCTCTGGGCTTTTTGTCCTCTGGTTCTGGTATGTCTGGCCTGGCATGTCTCTTCTGAGAAAAGTTTAAAATGTAGGTCATCAGCAGTCTTGGATCTGACAGATAACCTCCTCTACCCTAACTAGTTATATAGTAGAATTCTGGAAGTTGACTAGTCTCCATGTATATATTCTAAAACTCTGAGAAGGTTCATGCCACACTTCAAACAAAAAGGGATCATTTCAGGAAGCTCATTTATTTAAAATAGTGTTGAAGAGCAGTGGGTACCTGTTTTATTCTTTGCAGGACTGGTCATGTTATTGAACCTTGGTTTCCCCATCTATAAAATTGTGAGCATGCTTGTGTCATCTGACAGATGGTGCTCTTGTAAGTACCATGCTACTGCGAATTACCCAGGGTGGTATTGTGGCAATAGCACTGAATTTGGAGTCATCCTATTTTAGCTCTTGCCTCTTTTATTTACTATCTCTGGCCTTAAGTCACTTCTGGGCCACAGTTTCCTCTATAATGAGGGCATTGAATGAGATGACTTCTGAGATCTTTTCCAGCTTTAAATACATGACCCTAAAATATTCACTTACTATGTTCAAGTGCCTCTGGCTGGAAGATGAAGAGGATCTCTGATCTGGCCCCTTTGTGGGGTGGAAACTCTGATCCCTACAATGTGAGGAAGGTAGAAACATTGATTTGAAACTTAAAAGAATGCTTTCGGATTTCTTGCTACAGGGATTTAGGAAGGATATAAGAGGAAGCCAACACTGCCTTCTTCCCTTTCTGCCCCTCCTAGTTTCCCTTAGTACCTCAGTACCCACTGTGCCCGATGATCTCTGGAGGATCCTGGCTGGGCCTCTTGATTGTTGTCTAGGGGATCCAGCACCTTGTGGGGAGGTAACACTGGCTTAGATTGGCAGCAGCAACATGAATCTGGAGCCCCTTGACTCCTAAGCCTCTTAAGTCTTTGTTGTAACACCCCATCACTCCTGGTCTCACCTCTTCTAGCTGGGGTTGAGGTTTTGTATCCAATCCACTGCCCTGCTGGCTCCCTGTTTCCCTGGCACCTTCACCCTGTTGATGTCCCCGAAGTGAAGATACTGGTACAGAATCTACAGCAGAGCAGATGGTAATTCGCTCTCGAAGAGGACCTAAGCACTGAAGCAGTCCTGGTCCAGATCTGAAGGAGAGTGGAGGAAAGGAGAAAAGCTTAATAGAATCTATAAGATTCATCTTAAGTCCTGATTCTGATTTGCTATGTGCTTCGATTTACCTGCCCAAGCGGTGGCGCACAAGGTCCAGCCCACCTCTTGGTCCATCTGCTCCACATTGAGACACTATGAAAGAGAAAAGGCAGGAACAGCCAGGGCCGGGAAGTCTCAAGTACTGATGGAATAGAAGAAATCCAGTAAATTTAGTCTTCTCTCTTACCTAAAGCCTATCACCACCTCCCTTGAGGAAGCTCTTAAGGGACTCCCAGAGTTGTTCCATGCATGACGAGGAACTAGGGGTCTCAGGGGATTTAATTAGTCATGTAAAATGTAGCTGGACCTGAGCCCTGCCAGGAAGCACAGTCTCCCTCTACCTCTAGGGTTCTAATTCGCTTTCCCTCCTCTCCCCTCGTGCTTGTCAAGGCAGACTTGGCACCTCCATGTGGGTTCAGATTAGACTACCACACTAGAAGAGGGGAAAGGTATGTATTCCTTTGTAGCGTCACTGCAATTTACCTGATAACTTTTGTATAGAACTAAATCGGTACCCCCTCACCCCAAGCCTCCATAATATTCTCTTGGTCCCATACCCTTCTCTACGAATACCAGGGGACCTTCACTCACCCCTCGGTTGCCTTGGAAGGTGATCACAGGCTGGGCCTGAGGAAGATAAGGAGAGTAGAGGGGCAAAAAATGACTAGTCCCGTTGTCGGAAGTCAAATGACAGCTGCCTTCTAAGTTTCTCCTTAGAGAGAGGTCAGGGCCCTAAGTCTCCAGTACCCGCGGGTCCACGGAGGAGTGGGAGGTGGAGGAAGGGGAGTTGCTGTATTGGAGTGTCTAGGGCAAGGGTTACTGGAGCTAAAGAGTTTGAAGAGAAACCCGTATCTCGGATGGAAGTGCAGCTTCGAGAGCTCGGGGGTGATAGGGGAGGGGGAGGATTCGCACCTGTATTCTCTGACAGTCTTGTAGCGCCCGCAAGGCTGAGTCGTTGAATCGGAGGAGTAAGAGGCTGGTTCGGGGACCAGGAGGGAAAGAGAGCCGCAGCCTCCCACTCAGAGCCTCTTGTGGTCCCGCCATGTCCGCGATACGAAGACTAGAGCAGTGCGGGCTGTAGCGGGACGAGGACCACTAATACCACCGCTGCGCTCCACCAACCTGTCTTGTCTACTTCGGGGTGCCCCACCTAACCCTGCCCCGCCTCGCAACTTGGCTTTGGCCCCGCCCCTCCAGAGACCCCGCCCTCCAGTCTCCTGGGTCTCTGCCAGCCGGGTAGAATCCCTCAATCCACCCCTCCCTTTGAGTGGAGGTCTCTCACCTTTTTGGCCTGAGTGATGGGATCTGGGGACTGAACTTTCAGACTGGCGTTCCTGCCAGCTTGGAGAATGTCTAGAAAGGGAGGGGGGAAAGCAAGAAGCTCCTGAGGGAGTCAGTTTTTCTAGGTATGTTCCCCATTCCTGCCTCAGTTTCCTTGGGCAAAGCTCTTAGCTTTTCTCAGTCTCATAACTGTGTTCTTCCGAGGGAGTTTTATCTTGGCGCTGGACCAAGAGGATTGAGGTCGCTGGCGAGAGTGGGGGTGGAGGGTTGGGGAGGAGAGAATCTAGACTATAGGTAGGGTAAGCAGCTTCGCTGCTCAGCAAAGTAATGCCGGTTGCCCCTGAGGGGCTAGGGAGTCCTGGTCAGCGTCCCGCAAGAATTCCAGGTGCCAAACTCCCGACGGGTCCGTTTCCCCTTGCCTGGCACTCTGTGAGGAGCCTGAAATCCGGGATCCGGCCTTCTTCTGAAGGCTGCAGCAGCTGCTGGGCCCTGGGGTTGAAGATGGGAGAAATGGGCTGGGCAGCCTTTCCGCTGCTGTAGGATGGGGGCACCTCACTGGTAAGGAGACCTGGGGTGGGCCGCGGGGGGGTGGGGGTGGGGGGAGGGTGCTGGAGATGAGTGGCCTGGGAAGAAGGGGACAAACCATCCTTGCTCAGGCCACTCCCCACCTGGGACCTGTTGTACCGGCAAGGCAAGACTCAGTTTCAGCTTTCTTCGACAGAGGCCTGGCTGCTAGAATAAGGGAAGGGCCCCGTTCCTGAGGCCAGTTGGAGAGGTGATGAGGAAGCTGTTGGGGGCAGAACCCTAGGAGGCAGAAGCTTGGCAGAGAGAGGCTCAAGACTGACCTTCCGGCTGAGTCGAGGGGCAGTCATCCAGGTGTAGCAAGGAGCAGGAATCCAGGTGTTTTGCCTCCTGCTTTCCCCTTTCCCTTACAAGTACCTTCTTGCCTGTTTTTTCCTGCCCTCCACCTACCAGGATCTGCCTGCCCCACCCTGCAGACATTCACATATTCAGTTAAACAGATGTTTACTATGTTCCATTGTGTTAGGTCTGGGGATACAAAGACCAGAAGAAATGTCTGGCCTTCAAGTTATATTGTAATCTGGAAGTCATGATAGTTCAGGACACAGAGCTACAAGGTAATTTGTGGAGCAAGAGAACAGTAACAACTAAAGGGTTTGGGGATGGTTTCACCCAGGAAGTGACACCTGAGAAGAATATATCCCAGGGGTGTGAAGGACTTTGGGTGCAAATACATGAAGGCAGGCTACAAAATGTCAAATTTGGAGTCCAATGTAGCTGTACAATGTTGCATGGCACCATTCTGGGAATCAGTCAGGTAGGTATTGAAGAGTGCTGGCCTTGGAATCAGAAAAACCTAAACTCAAATTCCAAGGGTGATACTTATTAGCTATGTGACCCTGGGCAAGTCACTTAACATTTGTTTCCCTCGGTTTCCTCAAGTGTAAGATGGGGCAATAAAAGCACTTGCCTCTCAGTATAGTTTGTGAGGATCAAATGAGCTAATAAATGTAAAACATTTGCTATTTAAATGTTAGCTCTTATTATAAGACC
Organism: Gracilinanus agilis; assembly: GCF_016433145.1. Classification (NCBI taxonomy): domain Eukaryota; kingdom Metazoa; phylum Chordata; class Mammalia; order Didelphimorphia; family Didelphidae; genus Gracilinanus; species Gracilinanus agilis. The sequence goes on along the minus strand of NC_058131.1, from coordinate 524,966,771 downwards.
TATATTCAAATCCCAGTTTTGCTGCTCATAGACTATGTGACTTGTATAGGCCTTTTTATTGGATCATACTATGATCCAGGATTGGAAAGGAGGAGAAGGAGGATTGGGAAAGAGGCCATCCAATACAAACCCCTCATTTAATAGATGAGGGAATTAAAAGCCCACTGAAGTTATTTGATTAGCCCAAATTCACACTGTCAGCATGTCAGAGATGGCATTTGAAGCTGGGTCCTTTGACTATAAGGCCAGTGATCTTTTCATTGTGCTATGTTGACCCCATTTCTGGGAAACTCAGTTTCGTCATCTATACCATTAAGCAACTGGACGAAAGCCTCTTCTATTTCTAAATATCTATTTCAGAATGCTCTTCCCTGCTTTCCAAGGAAGGTCAGTTAATTTGATAAGCTGGTATCCTTTCACAAAACTCAGATGTTAATGCGAGAAACTTCACTTCAAATATTTCCCTCCCCTCTTCTTTTAATATTGTAATAGTGGTTTTCTGGAGGATATTTTTGCCACCTTGACACAAAAAAAGTGTCTCTAAGGGTGTAAATTTTGAGGTCTGCTAGGAGAGGTGTCAAAGGAAGATATTTGGAGGACTGGCCAGAGAAAGTATTGGACTTGGAGTCAGGTAGACCCAAGTTCAGACATTGCCTCAGGTACTTACTAATCATATGACCTTGGGTAACTCACTTAAACCATATTTGCCTTAGTTTCCCCATCTGTTAAAAAAAAACCTACCTCCCAAGGTTATTGTGACATCAAAAAATAGTATTTGTAAAGAATTTTGGGGGGGCAGCTAGTTGGCTCAGTGGATTGAGAGCCAGGCCTAGAAAGAAGAGGCCATAGGTTCAAATCTGTCTTCAGACATTTCCTAGCTGTGTGTCCGTGTCCCTGGGCAAGTCACTTAACCCCCATTGCCTAGCCCTTACCTCTCTTCTGCCTTGGAACCAATACACAGTCATGGTTCTAAGATGGAAGGTGAGGGTTTAAAAAAAAAAGAATTTTGCAAATCTTAGAGTACTATATAAATCCTAGCTGTTATCATCATCATCATCATCATCATCATCAAATTGAAGTGCTGACCAGTTCTTACATTGAGTATTAGACATAAGTAATGCCAGCAGAGCAGTAATCAGGATAAACTTGGGGGTGGAAAGGAAGCTCTTGGGAGGCATAAGTAAGGTGGGTTTTTTTCTATCTAGCTTTTAACAGTTGAGTTGGGGGGGGGGGAGGAAGTAGGGGGATGGGTAGCAGGCCAGTCACTTCAAAGAAAAAGAATGCCCCCTTCCATTATGGCTCAGGTGGTGCAGAGACCCAGGTTGTTTCTGGATCTTGAGCCTCACACCTCACAATGGGGCACTCTTCTCCTAGTGCAGCCCACTTTCTTTATAGAAATGAAGACTAGACTTTATAGGGGATGAGTTTTTCCCTTTTTTCAAGGAGGTTGAACTATCCTTTGTGCTGCCACATACTTTCCACAACTTTTTCACCCAAAGTGAACAAATTCTTAGTTATAACCTTGCCTTTGGATCTCACCTTTCACTCTTTCTTCCTTCATCTCTTTTCCTTCTCTTTCCCTCTCCACTTCACAGGCCTTGGAATCCTGTCCATGTATTTAGGGGAGGTTGCTTTCTTTCTCACAAGTGACCAGTATGCTTATCCCTAAGGCAGGTGACCATGGAACTTTCACCAGGATAGAGAGGCACATAGTAAATATTTACTAAGTGAGGGAATCCATGGGCTAGGCTGGAGAAAGGCTAGGGAATAACAAGGTTTCCAAGCTTGGAAGCAGAAGACTTCGGGTTAGAGTAGAGCTGACTATCACATTGTTCACTCCTCAGGACTGTAGATACTTGCAGGGCTTACCAAGACATTGACTAGGTCATCCTTTATCTCCCAACCTTTAGGCAATCCCTAGCCCTTTTTCCCGACCTAGACTTTTAGGAATGAAGGTCCATGAAGTGTTCTTACTGTGCCGAGGCATCCTCAAGAGAATGACTACTTATTTCCCTGTTCTAGTGCCTCATGCTCCTCCAAATGAGAGTGGGCTTCCTATAGTCCTAATTCCCATGTTCTGAGGTACCTAACCTTACTGAGGCTAGAGCTCACTGAGATTCTCCTGGAGCTAGATGTGCCACCAGGGGCCATGATTCTGTATGAAATTAAGCTCCTGAAGATCATTTCAGCCCAGGACACCAGAGATCTTTGCCCAGCACCTAAACCTAGACTGTCTCTGGCTGGAATGGAGCAATGTTCACTTGCAACGAAGGACTCCAGGACAGAATCTATTCTGCTACCAGCATACACTCTAGCTTCTTGACTATGAGCCCCTATCCCAACCCAATGTTGGTGAAAGCCAGAGCCCTAGCAGAGGAAAGAGTTAAAGAAAACAATGAGTTCCACCCCCTTGTAAAGTTGTGTAGGGCCTTAGTAAGCTGTGGATAGGCTAAAAGGAAGAGGGTGCAGAGGTCAAAAGGAAAAAAGGACAGAGCTGGGGGAGGCTGTGGCACTTGGAGGCAAGGCCTAGAGACAACAATTGGGAGCAATTTGCCTGAGTTAGTTGTCATGTGGGTCTATCCTATCAGTTCTCCACAGCATGAAGGAGGAGGAGGAGGTAGATCAGCTAGATGAAGGGTTAAATGTAGTCAGGAGAAACTCTTAGGTCCTCTGAGGAAGCATTCATCTGGGACCCTTGCAATGTTCAAGTGTTGTTCAGGAAGGACAAGGTGTATTTGTGGGGGATGGGAACACTTCAGGACAAAGGAATAGGAAGGGTTACTACTAACCGGGGACCAATTGTGGGGAGTTGATGTGGGACTGGAGAGAGGCAGTGACATTTAAGAAGATTAAGTAGCACTAGCCACCCAGACCAGAGGGCAACCCACATGGAAGGCTCCACTTTTATCCATTTTCACATTTCTTGTCTATCCTTAGCTGCTCTCAGAGAGTAGAGATATTCTGCTAGTCCTGGCTACCCTGAGGATGGCCTTGAACCCACCAATAAGCTAAAACCTCTTATCTCTACCACTACATCTTTGGATGTTTTCCCTCTGGCCAACTCCTCATTTGGGTTACTTTCTGATTCTGGATCTACCTCCTGGAGGTCCTTATTGCTCTTATCTTCAACCTTCCCTCCTCTCTAGGTTCATCCCACCCCTTCTGTGGGGAAGGGCTAAAACCCAAGAGACATAACCATGGCAACTGCTGAGAAAGCTGGGCTGGGAGGTTCAACTGGGGCTAGAGCTCACTGAGAGCACCTATGCACAGGGCTGTTTTGCTCCCCCAGGTCATCCACCTGGCACTGCCTAAGCTGGTGATAAGGCAGTAAAATGTAACAGTAGAGAACCTGTTTTCTGGCCCTGATCTGTCAGTGTCTCCAGGACACATCTCCCTACCAGATCTCTCACCTGATTGACTCATGATGTTTGGAGCTACTGGAACTGATGTCTTTAGGAACTATGTGTCTTAGACTGGCTGTAGAGGCTAGAAAGATAATAGCTGATTTGGTCTCTGGGGTTCAGATGATAGTCTTTAGCCAATAACCACAGCCTCTTAGTCTCCCCATTCCTGACATGGGAGAGGTGCCAGTTCCTTCCTCCAATGTTCCCATTCTCTAAGAGAAATCTTAGATCCCTCATTTTCTGCCCCCCCTCCAATTCCCTTGACTAAGGGTCTTGTCATTATTCACTATGTCGGGGCTAAAGGCAAGAGATATCTTTGGACCCCTTCAGCCCAGGGATCTCCCACCTTATCTAAATTGAGGGCCTTTCTTCTGGCAGACCCAGCTCAGGACACCTTAATAGATATAAAGGACCTTCCTGTCCCAACTCATGGTTTTCCTTCCACAGCCTAGGCCCTTTTTCTTTTTCCTCCTCTTTGTGAAGATATATTACCAATTACATGTAATAATAATTTCCACATAAGTTTTCTGAAGTTATATGATCCAAATTGTCTCCCTTCCTCTCTTCCCTCCCCCTTCTGGGAGATTTTGTCACATAAAACATATTTCCATATTGTTCATTTTTCAAGGCCCCTTTTCTTTAGTCTCTTTTCTTTCCTCCTTAAAAAACAAACAAACAAAAAACCTAAAGCATATTTATTTTATTCTTTACTGAACTTTTGTCTTGAGGACACCTAGAAAGCCCTCCTCTTAAGGGCAAGTATAGTGCATACTGGTGGAGCCGATATAAATAGCTTAAAAGTTGATAATCAAGTATTAAAGAGAAACAGAAAAATTTAGACAAAAAATAAGAAAAGAGAAAGTAGGAGGGACAAAGGTTTCAGATGGAACAAAATAATATATTGAGCATTGGTTAGATTGTAACAGATCATGCATAGGACTGATATTTGATATAAAAATTCACCACTTCTCACCCTATACCCTTTTCCCAAACTCTATAGCTTAGTGTAATGAAACAAATGTTAGAGCTGGAGTTGGAGAATCAAGGGTTCAAATTTCTGTTCTCTTCCTTAGTACTTCTACTTTGGCAAACAAGCCACCTCAGTTAACAAAGAAGCTAAGATTTACCATGTCATCAAAGAAACCAAGCCAGTTATTAATATATGTAAAGAGGCTTTAATTTTCTTCAGTTATTTTACAGACATCTTCTATGCATTCACATACTGATTTCGAATCAGCATAAAGAGGCCCTCTGGTCTCTTGGACAAGTCTATGCCAATAAAATGGTGCCAAAGCTCCAAGATCAAGCCATTGCCATTAATGCTGCATATGCATGAACAAATTGCCCAGAGCCTTCTGTTTCAAGCTAATCCCTATTCCACATTTAGGTTTTCCTCTAAATTCCTCCTACTCTATTCCCTAAATTTATCTTGAGAACCTCACACAGTTCAGCCACTTCAGCTTTTTGGGTGCTGTTGTTGGGGTGCTTTGATCTTAGGGGGTCCAAGTGTATCCTTAACATGAAAGAAGGGCAAAAGGGTCTCAGAGATCATTCCATCTATATTCTAGCACTTTAAAGTATTCTAATTTAGGAGGCAGAAAAGGATAGATTCAGACTCTTTTCTTTCAAATAAAGTTAGAATCTCAGCTGGTGGCTCGTATGTGAAGAAAAGAAGGGAATGGCAAAAGGGGAAGAATGTGGTGGTAGGTTTAAAACTGAAAGGTAAGACTAAAATGAGGATAAGTCAGCTTGGATTCCCAGAGGTTAGAACTGACTTTTGTTGGGATAAGCCTGAATCTTTGAAATCACAAGCAAGGAAGTTATTTCTTCTTCCTTCATAATGTTAGTACCCAAGCATCTTCCTCCTAAGACTTACCTTCTCAGTTTGAGCCTTTGTGAGTCTTTAGACAGTGAAATTGGAGCATTCTGAATTTATGAAGACCCTGAGAAAGCCAGAGCACAGAACCATTTGAATTAAACTAAAATTCTACCTTCCCTTCTTAATTCTCCTGTTTTCCCTCTCATTTATTTCCTACTTATCCTGTATGTAACTTGCTTTCTACATATTTGTTTGCATGTGGTTTCTCCCATTAGAATGTAAGCTTCTTGAGGGAAGGAACTGTCTTTCTACACTTTTTATCCTAGAGCTTAGTATAATGTCTGGCACTTAGTAGGTGCTAAATAAATTATACCTGAGGTGAATTATGGGTAAAAAGTCATGTCATCTCCTTTGTGAGGACAACTGAATTCAGACTTCATTCACGTTCCTTCCTTAACTGCTACCCCATAGGAACTGCTTAGTGAGAGAAATAAACTCTACTCTCAGAGCATTGGTCTCCCAAGAGACTGCCCTTGGTGGATATTAGGAATCTGGGGCGTAGGGCCGTGATGGCAAACCTATGACATACCTGTCAGCACTGACATGTGAAGCCACATACAGAGAAGTATGGGGCCGTGTGCTGAGGATGAACCAGTAGTGTAGACACTCTGTGCACTATAGATGACAATTCTACCTATATTAATTTACCTATTTTGGTTTATTAGTTATATATTACAATTAAACATTTTTATTTAAATTACAAATATTGTGAAATTATGTTTTTTTTCTTGAAGTGACATACCACCCGAGTTATGCTTGTTTTTTTGGCGAATTTTGACACACCAAGTTCAAAAGGTTGCCCATCACTGGCCACTTAGGGCTCCTCCAAACCTACTGCAGGGCACACACAAAGGTAGATATCTATACATTTAAAGAATCTACAGAACATTTCATCTACTCTAGAAGGTAGGGGTGAGGGGATTTTTACAGAGTTGAAACCATAACCATACATTGTTAGAAGTAGACTGCCCGGCTCAGGGATCTTCCCTGCCAAACTAGACAACTGG